>NW_016806761.1:583853-589113 GCF_001698545.2 Rhinopithecus bieti
CGTGTGCATGTGTCTTTATAGCAGCATGACTTATAATCCTTTGGGTATATCCTCAGTAATGGGATGGCTAGGTCAAATGGTATTTCTAGTTCTAGATCCTTGACGAATCGCCACACTGTTTTCCACAATGGTTGAACTAGTTTACAGTCCCACCAACAGTGTGAAAGTGTTCCTATTTCTCCACATCCTCTCCAGCACCTGTTGTTTCCTGATTTTTTAATGATTGCCATTCTAACTGGTGTGAGATGGTATCTCATTGTGGTTTTGATTTGCATTTCTCTGATGGCTAGTGATGATGAGCATTTTTTCATGTGTCTGTTGGCTGTATGAATGTCTTCTTTTGAGAAGTGTCTATTCATATCCTTTGCCCACTTTTTGATGGGGTTGTTTTTTTTTCTTGTAAATTTGATTGAGTTCTTTATAGGTTCTGGATATTAGCTCCATAAGTTTTAAAATGTGCACCGTTCTGAGTAGATGATGAAATCTCACTCCATTCTACTTGGGATGTAAAACCTTTTGTCCAGCAAATCCATGCTGCCTACACTACCCACCCGTTAGTCACTGAGTAGCGAGCTCAGTTATCAGATTGACTGTCATGGTCTCACAGTGTTTGTCATCCAGTAGCCTTTATTTAGTTTATAATGGTCCCAGAGTGCAAGGGTAATGATGCTGGGATATTGTTAAAATTGTTCTGTGTTATTATTACCTATTGTTAATCTCTTACTATGTCTAATTTGTAAGTTAAACTTTATTATGAGGTTTATGAGGTATGTATGTATAGGAAAAACCATAGTATATGCACAGTACTATCTAAAGTTTCATGCATCCACTGGAGGTCTTGGAACATATCCCCCATGGATAAGGGAGGACTACTATATACCTTAAAATGTAACCATTGGCATTTTCTTCACTTGTTTTTTGGGTAGCAGTAACTAAGGGATTTGTAGGTTGTCAGATTTTCACGGGAGATGATATTATTGGGGTAAATTGTATGTAGATAACGTGCATCCCTGGAAGGAGTGCCCACACTTTGAGTACACATACCTGGGCACGTGCACACACACACACACACACACACACACACACTTTTCTCTTTTTAATTAAAATGAGGAAAACAGACTTGGAGAGCCATAATTTCATTTTATAAGCCAAGAAGCTAGTACTCAATTGTGGTTTTTTTCCCCTTCCAAGTTGACTTTTTTTCCTGATTCTCTCATGACATAGTACTCATTTTATACTTATGAAAATCTGATGTAATGAAATGACGTTTTACAAGCTTTAAATGAAGCACATGTTTGAATTCTCTTTAAGTGGCTTTGTTCTTTTGCTTTCAAAAGTAAATCTGTTTTGTGTTGTTTAGCACTGGGCGTTCCAGGTTTTTAATAGCTTTATTGAGATTTTGAGAGATAATTCACATGACATACAAGTCACCCTTTTAAGTTGTACAATTCAATGATTTTTAGTATATTCACAACTTTGTGCAGTTATTACTACTCTTAATTTTGGAGCGTTTTCATGACTGTGGAAAGAAACTCCATACCCTTTTAACTATCACCCCCAAATCTCCATGCCCGTTAGCTCTATTCAACCACTATTCTACTCTCAGTCTCTATAGATTTGTCTACTCAGGGCATTTTATATAGAAGAGAATTATGTAATGTCGTGTTTTATGACTTGCTTCTTTTCACTAAGCATAATGTTTCAAGCTTCATCCATGTAGCACATATCAATACTTCACTCCTTTTTATGACTGGATAGTACTCCACACACATTTTGTTCATCAGTTTATCCATTGATGGACACGATTTCCACTTTTTGGCTATATTCTGAAGGATACTACTGTGAACATTTGTGTATAAGTGTTTGTGTGTTTTCATTTCTCCTGGGTACATACCTAAGAGTGGAATTGCTGGATTGTAAGGTAACTCTATGTATAACTTTTTGAGAAACTGCTAAACTGTTTTACAAAATGGCTGCACCACTTTACATTCTCACTAGCAGGGTGCGAGCGTTCTAATTTCTCTACATTCTCATCAATACTTGTTAACTGTCTTTTTTATTTTAGCCGTTGTAGTAGGTATGAAGTATAATCTTACTATGGTAGTTTTGATTTGCAAACTTTCTCTGATAATACTGAGTTGGGTTTGTTTTTTTGAACACATTTATTTTAAAGGAAGGGACAGTGGATGCTTCTAAACCACTGGGCTAGGTCAGAGGGTATTATGAACCTCATTTAAATTTATTCCCAGTTACCACATATTGTGATTCCATAAGTCAAGTAGAACTTAGAATGTCCTTAGTGCAATCTTATTTGTGTTCAGGTGCATTTTTCATTCTGGATTACTGTTTCCTAATGTTAATTTAAGATTATATAGTATTGCAGTTAAGCATTGCAGTTAAGCCTTGTCAAAGGAAAATGGCAAAATTTGACTCCTGGTTGTAAAAGACAATGACCTAAAGATGTTGACAGTGATCTTTATGAGGCATGCGTCTTTGTTAAGTAATGGGTTTGTAATAAATTCACAAAACATGGTTAAGTAAATTAAAGCAGAAATTAGCTCAGGAATGGTGGTCAGAAATATTTTTTGGATCTGAGCCAAAAAGAATATTTTAAGCCTTTGGTTACTTTGAATTGCCTTTGTCAACAATTTAGTCAAATTACGAAAGGAAGACGGTAGCATTTCAATAATAGCTGTAATTTTTATCATCTAGTGTAACAAATGGAATCTGTTATGGTATCAGTTATCAATGGAGTAGTTACAGTGTGAAGTCAGGAGGCAAGGCAGGTTTTAGTTAGTAGTGAGCGTAACTGAATAATTTTAGGTCTTCTGGTTTGAGTGCTATAATTAGGTAAATAATCTGTGGAAGGGAGGTTTGCTGAGGTGCCTAATGAATCATTTTTACTACATCTGCAGATGCAGGTCATAAAGTTTAATCCGTGTGGGTAACCTGTAATATGTGCTGCTGACGTTCGCATAGATTCAGGCTGAAACAATCCTAATCGCGATTATGTGCAACACATTGGAGAGAGCCTATGTGTGACATATTACTTGGTTATTTTTTTAAATGACTCATGGTGGGGGTGGGGGAGTGTTAATGTTAAAGGCATACTTGAATCTTGGATATTATAATTAAGTTTTATTCCCCACTCCCAAATAACATTATATATAGATACCATACTTGGTTAGTGATGATTTAAAAAAAGTGGTTGTAGAGACCTAAATGTAAAACAGAAAACTATAAAACCTCTAGAAGATAATATGAGAGAAAAGTGACAACTTTTTTTTTTTTTTTGAGGCAGAATCTCGCTCTGTTGCCCAGGTTGGAGTGCAGTGGCGCCATCTCGGCTCACTGCAACCTCTGCCTCTCGGGTTCAAGGGATTCTCCTGTCTCAGCCTCCCAAGTATTTGGGATTACAAGCTTGTGCCACCACGCCTGGCTAATTTTTGCATTTTTAGTAGAGACAGGATTTCACCATGTTGGCCAGGCTGGTCAGGAACTCCTGACCTCAAGTGATCCGCCTGCCATGGCCTGCCAAAGTGCTGGGATTACAGGTGTGAGCTACTGTGCCCAGCCAAGAGAAAAAGCAAGAACTTGTAAGATACAACATCAAAGGCGTGATCCATGAAGGAAAGAATTGATAGGCCTGACTTCATTGAAATGAAACACTTCTGCTCTGTGAAAGACAGGGTCAGAGAACAAGAAGACAAGGCACAGACTGGGTGAAAATATTTGCAAAAGACGCATCTAATCAAGGTCTGTTATCCAAAAATTACAAAGAACTCTTAAAACTCAACAATAAAATAAACAATGCAGTTAAAAAATGGGCGGAATAGACTGGGCATAGTGATTAACTCCTGTAATCCCAGCACTTTGGGAGGTCAAGGCAGGAGGATTGCTTGAGCCCAGGAGTTCAAGACCAGCTTGGGCAACATAGCAAGACCCCATTTTAACAAAAAAAGGACAAAAGACGTGAACAAACACCTCACCAAAGAAGATACACATATGGCAAACAAGCATATGAAAAGATATTCAGCATCATAAATGTGTACAAACCCATAGAATGTATCACACCAAGAGTGAACCCTTATGTAAACTGGATTTTGGGTGATAATGATGTGTCAGCATAAATTCGTTGATTGTAACAACTGTGCCACTGTAGTGGGAATGTTGATAGTGGGGGAAGGTTATATGTGGGGACAGGGACTCTGTACTTTTTGCTCAATTGTGCTGTGAACCTAAAACTGCTCTAAAAAGTAAAGTTCATTAATTTACTTCTTTAAAAAAGTGGTTGTAGAGCTATTTACCTTTTCAAATGTTTGAGTCCCTGTTTTGTTCTGTACTGGGTAATGCCGAGAAAGTAGTGATTTCACTTCTGGGTATTGTGGGCTCTCTGATTTCTGGAACCTGACTTTGTCATGCTTTCTTTCTTTTAAATTTTAATTTTTTGTGTGGAGATGGGGTCTTGACTGGTCTTGAACTCCTGGGCTCAAGTGATCCTCCCACCTGGACCTCCCAGAGTGCTGGGATTACAGACATCTGCCACAATGCCCCTGTCATTGCTTTCTTTACTAAAGTATTTTAGGACCTAATAGTCCAGGAAATACATACATGTATATTTGACACATTCGTATCTCTTCAAAGAATGGGGTAGTCTGACTGTTATCCTTCACTGGTAATAGTGAAAGGTTATTGGGAAAGGCTAATTGGGAAAGGTTTTTTGAGGAGGCGGACACTGAGTAGAGAAATAGGAGTAAGTAGGAATGCAATTTGTTATTTGGAGAGAGCATATTATTGTATGTTTTGTGGTTCATGTAAATACCACGGTTGAAGATAGAATTTTTTCAAGCATCTGAAAATTATGGTTTAAGTTCTAAAACTATTGTTTATCAACTAATAAATTATGCATTCTCAGATTTCTCTTATTTTCAAGATTAATTATGCTTGCTTATATTGGGCCCCTTATGTACATAATAGGACTTTAAAAAATATTCATGTCCTTTTAGAATAGGGAGTATAGCCACATGGTTCAGAAATTAAAGTGATTTAAAAACAGTGGACATTGAGCAACCTTGCTTCTACCCTGTCCTTGTCCTCCTTTCCCACAAATTCTTTTTGTGTAATCTTCCAATGCTTTTTAAAAATGCAAATAAGCAAATATTTTAGGAAGATTTTTTTCCCCAGAAAAAAAGATGTGATTTATTATCTGTAATTTGTTCCATATTAAAAAAACATTCCAGTACTTTTCGTGAATAGAAGG
>NW_016806761.1:592440-610431 GCF_001698545.2 Rhinopithecus bieti
TGTAATTTGTTCCATATTAAAAAAACATTCCAGTACTTTTCGTGAATAGAAGGGTAGATATGGCAACCCCTTCCTTACTTTGCCAGTTCTTCACTTGGTTGATAAAAGTAAAATTATTTATTAACTCATTAACTCATCCTGAAAGATAAATGATTACAGGGGAGGCTAAAAACAAAATAAGTAACTGTATACTATGCCAAGTTTGCAACAACTTCATGAGAGTATGTACACTTAGCATTCCAATTTTATAGATAAAAGAAACTCAACCCATATAATTAGTAGATATCAGTGATGGGATTTAAAACTGGACTTTTTTTCTTTGAAAATTATGAACGTTTTCAAACAAATATAAAGAGAAACTAATGAAATTCCATATACCCATCCTGTGGATTAAGTAGTTATGATTTTATATTTGTTTGATCTCGTCTTTTTTTTTTTCGTTTCTTAAGTATTTTAAAGCAAGTCCTGGATATTATTTTGCTTCTATTTGCTAAAGCACGCATCTCTGAAAAATGTTGATGTCTCTTATATAGTGACAGTGCCATTTTGTTAAACTCCTCCAAATACAAATAAGACAAAAAGTTGGCCAGGCGACCAAAGCTATCAACTCCAGCCTAAGGAAAATTCAGCAATTTGGTTATAAAACGGGGAGGGGGACTTCTTAGTTGTTCATTTTACACAGATTTTCACAAGGACAGTAACAGCTGACCCACATTGAACATCTTAGATAAAAGATACAGAGGCGTGTGGCAGCCAAAGCCATCATGATGTTGACATGATCTTCTTGGTCAGCTCCAAGCCACCTTTCCTAACTAGTTTTAGACCAATCACAATGTACATAAAAGTTTACATGTTTTAATTAATTATTTTCATGTGAGAGGTAAAATGAAACTGAGTTTTAAGTAAGTCAGGCATTGGTTTTTATGTATGGAATTTTTCTTTATGGACTCATGAAATGTTTTTTCTTAAAAGGTCTTTGATTTGCGTCAGTGTCATCGACAGATGCAGCAGCAGGCGGCCACTGCACAAGCTGCAGCAGCTGCCCAGGCAGCAGCCGTGGCAGGAAACATCCCTGGCCCGGGATCAGTAGGTGGAATAGCTCCAGCTATCAGTAAGTATGCTTTTGATTTTTTTTTTAAAAGGTGTAATAGTTGAAATTTTTATCTTGATTTACTCAGTTGATTAGTTTCTTTGAGCAATAATAGAAATTAAAGTTCTTTTACTGGGACGATAACATTTTGAATTGGTGAAATCTGTTCTTCTACAATAGTTGCTTTTGCCTATGACCCTGTTTGCATTCTTTTGTATCAAAATGGAGTATGGGATAAAGGAGAAAGGGGATGATTATATTATACTGTTCCATCTCCTCCTTTTTTGTTGATGCTTATTATAATTCCTGCCTCACCAGCCAGGGTGGGTTGTAATCACCGAAGTGCTTGGCTTTATTCTAGTAAGGAAAGCATATTTCAATTTCAGAATTGGACACCTTGCCAATTTTTTTAAAGTGTGCTAAACGTGGAGAGAAAACTAAGTGAGGGTGGTATTTTGATAACTTGTAGACTTTTTTTTAATTTTAGGGTAAAATTGAACTGTGTGCCAGGTTTCACACTGATGGGGAATTTTTTACTGCAGAGTTAAACTCCTGACTATAGACTTTTATGATGGAAACACGTGGCACCCATCTTCCACGTCTGAAGGCATAACTAGTGATTCATTCAACCCCTGTTCTTAACCTCTTCAGTGTGGTAAGCAAATCACACTGGCTAAGAAAACTGCAGTGGCCCTGCAGGTTTCTCTACAGTACATGCAAATTCCTCCCATTAGTTTCATTGTAATATTGATGAATGCAGATGGACTATATGACTGTATGTTCTGACTGGAAAATTAGATGCAGTCTCCATTGTGACTTATGTTCAGGAGTTTACAATTTACAGGTAGATGAGGCATATTCATTGAGATAATTTGATTTTTTAAAATGTGGGGATCTAAACCATTAATTTGCTAGTTTCAGTGTTATAAACGTGCTTTTACTGAAGAATCCAGAACTATTATTAAATTTCATATTCTCATCAGTTGCCACCACTGAGTAATAGTGTATTACTCTGTTACACTTTGAAATTGAGAGAGAGACTTCATCTCTGTCATCTAAGAGGTCCTAGTGGAACTAAGAATATTAACTGCTTCATTATTAGTTATATCTTATACTGAACTAGGCTGTTCAGACAATAAGGTTTTTAGAAGCAACCTGTAGACACGCACTATCTCTTAAAAACAAGTTGTTTCTTATCCCTTCACCTCCACTTCTAAAGAGAAAAATAGGTGAGGTGTTGGTGGATTGTGGTAATTTACTTTATAATTGGTTGTAGCTAGAAGACACATGTGGAATGTAAAGTTCCTTAACCAAAAGTGTTCAACTTGTTGATAACGTTTAGATCTACTGTTACTTCTTGGCACTTTAGCAGAGAAAGTTATATGCTGAGGAGAATGAAATACAGAAAGCTGGTCACTTGATTAATTTAGAGTGTAGGGAGGATGGAAGAGATCACCCTGTCCCTCTAATGTCTTCCAAATCTTTTCTGTTAGGTCTGTCAGCTGCTGCTGGAATCGGTGTTGATGACCTTCGTCGCTTATGCATACTCAGGATGAGTTTTGTGAAAGGCTGGGGACCAGATTACCCAAGACAGAGCATCAAAGAAACACCTTGCTGGATTGAAATTCACTTACACCGGGCCCTCCAGCTCCTAGACGAAGTACTTCACACCATGCCGATTGCAGACCCACAACCTTTAGACTGAGGTCTTTTACCGTTGGGGCCCTTAACCTTATCAGGATGGTGGACTACAAAATACAATCCTGTTTATAATCTGAAGATATATTTCACTTTTGTTCTGCTTTATCTTTTCATAAAGGGTTGAAAATGTGTTTGCTGCCTTGCTCCTAGCAGACAGAAACTGGATTAAAACAATTTTTTTTTTCCTATTTAGAACTTTTCAGGCATGGCTCAGAGCTTGAAGATTAGGAGAAACACATTCTTATTACTTCTTCACCTGTTATGTATGAAGGAATCATTCCAGTGCTAGAAAATTTAGCCCTTTAAAACGTCTTAGAGCCTTTTATCTGCAGAACATCGATATGTGTATCATTCTACAGAATAAATCCAGTATTGCTGATTTTAAAGGCAGAGAAGTTCTCAAAGTTAATTCACCTATGTTATTTTGTGTACAAGTTGTTATTGTTGAACATACTTCAAAAATAATGTGCCATGTGGGTGAGTTAATTTTACCAAGAGTAACTTTACTCTGTGTTTAAAGAGTAAGTTAATAATGTATTGTAATCTTTCATCCAAAATATTTTTTGCAAGTTATATTAGTGAAGATGATTTCAATTCAGATTGTCTTGCAACCTCAGTTTTATTTTTGCTAAGGCAAAAAACTCAAATCTGTGTGTATATTGAGAATCCCTTAAAATTACCAGACAAAAAAAGTCATTTAAAATTACATTTGTTATTCCTAATGGATGACTGTTTATCAAGAAGTATACTTTACCCCTGTGAAACAGTAGTTGTGTTCTTCTGTATTTCTAGGCACAAGGTTGATTGCTAAGAAGCCTATAAGAGGAATTTCTTTTCCTTCATTCATAGGGAAAGATTTTGTATTTTTTAAAACACTAAAAGCAATGTCACTCTACCTAATATCTCACTGTTCTGCAAAGGTGGCAATGCTTAAACTAAATAATGAATATTTTGGAAACTGCTAAATTCTATGTTAAATACTGTGCAGAATAATGGAAACATTACAGTTCATAATAGGTAGTTTGGATATTTTTGTACTTGATTTGATGTGACTTTTTTTGGTATAATGTTTAAATCATGTATGTTATGATATTGTTTAAAATTCAGTTTTTGTATCTTGGGGCAAGACTGCAAACTTTTTTATATCTTTTGGTTATTCTAAGCCCTTTGCCATCAATGATCATATCAATTGGCAGTGACTTTGTATAGAGAATTTAAGTAGAAAAGTTGCAGATGTATTGACTGTACCACAGACACAATATGTATGCTTTTTACCTAGCTGGTAGCATAAATAAAACTGAATCTCAACATACAAAGTTGAATTCTAGGTTTGATTTTTAAGATTTTTTTTCTTTTGCACTTTTGAGTCCAATCTCAGTGGTGAGGTACCTTCTACTAAATGACAGGCAACAGCCAGTTTTATTGGGCAGCTTTGTTTTTTTCCCTCACGCTCTACCAGGACTTCCCCATGGACATTGTGTATCATGTGTAGAGTTGGTTATTTTTTGAATTTTTGTTTTACTATAGCAGAAATAGGCCTGATTGTCTACAAGATGATAAATAGATTGTCTACAGGATAAATAGTGTGAAATAAAATCAAGGATTATCTGTCAGATGCTTCTCTTTTGCCTGGAGGACTTTTAGCTATAGAAACAGTTGTGTGATGATAGTCCTCCTTATATCATCTGGAATGAACACAGCTTCTACTGCCTTGCTCAGAAGGTCTTTTAAATAGACCATCCTGGAAACCACTGAGTTTGCTTATTTCTGTGATTTAAACATAGATCTTGATCCAAGTTACATGACCTTTGTTTTTAAATAACTTATCTACCAACTCATTTGTACTCTTGAGTACTTACAAATTCTTTCAGTAAAAGCCTAATTGTCTTCTGTAAAAGTTTGGTGATTTAAATTTTATTGGCAGTTTTATAAAAAGACATCTTCTCTAGAAATTGCTAACTTTAGGTCCATTTTACTGTGAATGAGGAATAGGAGTGAGTTTTAGAGTAACAGATTTTTAAAAATCCAGATGATTTGATTAAAACTTTAATCATACATTGATATAATTCATTGCATCTTTTTTTTTTGAGATGGAGTCTTGCTGTGTTGCCCGGGTGGGAGTGCAGTGGTATGAGTTCAGCTCACTGGCAACTTCCACTTCCCAGGTTCAACTGATTCTCCTGCCTCAGCCTCCCTGGTAGCTGGGATTACAGGTGCCCACCACTATGCCTGGCTAATTTTTGTAGTTTTAGTAGAGACGGGGTTTTGCCATGTTGGCCAGGCTGGTCTCAAACTCCTGACCTCAAGTGATCTGCCCACCTCGGCCTCCCAAAGTGCTGGGATTACATGCGTGAGCCACCGCCATACCTGTGGTGGTGGTGGCCTCATTGCTCCCTTTTCTACTTTAAGGAAAGTTTTCATGTTTAATCATCTGGGGAAAGTATGTGGAAAATATTTGTTAAGAAGTATCTCTTTGGAGCCAAGCCACCTGTCTTGGTTTCTTTCTACTAAGAGCCATAAAGTATGGAAATACTTCTAGTTGTTAAGTGCTTATATTTGTACTAGATTTACTCACATGCTTTTGAGAAAACATCTAGTATGTTATGATCGGCTATTCCGGAGAGCTTGGTTGTTAATCTATATTTCTATTTCTTAGTGGTAGTCATCTTTGATGAATAAGACTAAAGGTTCTCACAGGTTTAAAATTTTATGTCTACTTTAAGGGTAAAATTATGAGGATATGGTTCTGGGTGGGTTTTCTCTAGCTAATTCATATCTCAAAGACTCAAAATGTTGAATTTCAGTGCAAGCTGAATGAGAGATGAGCCATGTTCACCCACCGTAAGACCTCGTTCCACGTTTGTCCAGTGCCTTTCAGTTCATTATCAAAGGAAATCCTTCATGGTGTTGCCTTTGTTTTCCGGGGAGTAGATCCTTTTGTGGGATATGGTCTATCTCATGTTTAATAGTTTACTGCCCCTGGTATACAAAGATAATGACAATAAATCACTGCCATATAACCTTGCTTTTTCCAGAAACATGGCTCATTTGTATTGCCGTAACCACTGACTAGGTTGCCTATCCCATTCCTCCTGTGAACAGTGCAGATTTACAGGTTGCATGGTCTGGCTTAAGGAGAGCCATACTTGAGACATCCAAGTAAATGGAACTCCTATTAGCTGTGCTGCATTTCAGACTTAAAATCCATTTTTGTGGGGCAGGGTGTGGTGTGTAAAGGGGGGTGTTTGTAATACAAGTTTTGAAGGCAAAATAAAATGTCCTGTCTCCCAGATGATATATATCTTATTATTTTTAGTTTATTGCTAATTGTAGGAAGGTGAGTTGCAGGTATCTTTGACTGTGGTCATCTGGGGAAGGAAAATTTTACATTTTACTATAATGCTCCTTAAGTGTCTATGGAGGTTAAAGAATAAAATGGTAAAGAAATGTTTCTGTGCCTGGTTTGATGGTAACTGGTTAATAGTTACTATTTTATGCAGAGTCATATTAGTTCACACCCTTTCTGAGAGCCTTTTGGGAGAAGCAGTTTTATTCTCTGAGTGGAACAGAATTCTTTTTGTTGACAATTTCTAGTTTGCTCCCTTCATTATTGCCAATTTTATTGGCATTTTATTTAATGATAGTAGATTGGGAAAATGGTAAATTTAGGTTACTGAGGTAAATGAGTATATGAAAGCAATTACCTCTAAAGCCAGTTAACAATTATTTTGTAGGTGGTGTACACTCAGCTTAAACAAATGCTTTTTTTTTTTTTCTTAAAGACAGAATCCATCTTGTTGCAGATAGCTATCTAAATAATCTTATATTCTCTTTTGCAAAGACTATAGAGAATAGGCTATGAGAATCTTGTGCAAGCCTTTCCATTTTTTTTCCGTGATAACTAAGTAATTTCTTTGAATATACCAAGAAGTATGTAAAAAGTCCATGTCCTCATTCATCTGCAAAGTGGCATCCTAGGCCCAGCCTTACCCCTAGCAGTTGTCCCAGTGCTGCTAGGTTGCTTATCTTGTTTATCTGGAATCACTGTGGAATGAAATTTTCCACATAATCCAGAATTGCCTTATTTAAGCAGTAAAATGTTTTAATTTTAGCCTTTTTTTGGTGGAGTTATTTAATATGCATATCAGAGGATATACTACATGTAACATTTCTTTTTGTGCTTGGCTATCTTGGTGGACTTCAGGGGCTTCTAAAACAGGCAGGACTGTGTTGCCTTTACTAAATGGTCTCAGACAGCTATGCTTTTAATTTTTAGTTTTTTTTTTTTTTAACCCGCTTCTCCCCTCCTGGTCTCTTCCCTCTTTGATAGCTACCATTCATATGTGGGTGTTAGTGTGTCTCCTTTTAGCATTTTCTTCTTCTCTTTCTGATTCTTCATTTCTGACTGCTTAGGCAAGGAAACCAGATAACCAAACTTAGTAGAACTTTCTTTAAAACACAAGTACAAACTCTGGGACAGGACCCAAGACATTTGTGAAGTGCTGAAAAGGACCTCATTGCATTGGCATTTGATACCAGTTTGATGTAGCTTAGAGTGCTTCCTGATTCTTGCTGAGTTTCAGGTAGTTGAGATAGAGAGAAGTGAGTCATATTCATATTTTCCCCCTTAGAATCATATTTTGAAAGGTTTCATTGCTTCCACTTGAATGCTGCTCTTACAAAAACTGGGGTTACAAGGGTTACTAAATTAGCATCAGTAGCCAGAGGCAATACCATTGCCTGGAGGACACCAGCAAACAACACACAACAAAACAAAACAAACCTTGGGAAACTAAGGCCATTTGTTCTGTTTTGTTTTGGTGTCCCCTTTTAAGCCCTGCCTTCTGGCCTTACTCCTGTACAGATATTTTTGACCTATAGGTGCCTTTTTGAGAATTGAGGGTCTGACATCCTGCCCCAAGGAGTAGCTAAAGTAATTGTTTAGTGTTTTCAGGGATTTTTAACATCAGACTTGAATGAATGAATGAAAATTCTGTTCCTTTTTTTTTTTTTTTTTTTTTAAATGTAATAAGGACTAAGGGAAAACCTTTGGTGAAGACAATCATTTCTCTTTGTTGATGTGGATACTTTTACACTGTTTATTTAAATGCTTTCTCAATAGGTCCAGAGCCAGTGTTCTTGTTCAACCTGAAAATAATGGCTCTGGGTTGGGCCAGACAGTTACACTCTCAAGTTTGCCCTCTGCCACGAATTTGATGTGTGACCTTTTGGGCAAGTCATTTATCTTCTCTGGGCCTTAGCTGCCTCATCTGTAAAATGAGGGAGTTGGAGTAGATTGATTATTCCAGCTCTGAAATTCTAAGTGACCTTGGCTACCTTGTAGCAGTTTTGGATTTCTTCCTTATCTTTGTTCTGCTGTTTGAGGGGGCTTTTTACTTATTTCCATGTTATTCAAAGGAGACTGGGCTTGATATTTTATTACTGTTCTTCTGTGGACAAAAAGTTACATAGTATGCCCTTAAGACTTAATTTTAACCAAAGGCCTAGCACCACCTTAGCAGCTGCAATAAACACTTTACAAACACACACACACACCCCTGAGAGGGAAAAGCTTTCATTTTTCTGTCATCTCTGGTCAGAGTTTATTAAGGCTTTCTTTGAGTCATGACATTCTAGCTTTCGAGTTGGTGTGTGTGACACCACCCTCCTAAGTGATGGGTGCTGTTAATTTTTTTTTTTTTTCAGTGAAAATGGATTTAAAACCTCTTGTTAATGCCTAGTGATATTATGCTCAAAACAAGGAAATTTCCCTGAACCACGTCAATTAAACTGGTTTATATGACTCAAGAAAACAATACCAGTAGATGATTATTAACTTTATTCTTGGCTCTTTTTAGGTCCATTTTGATTAAATGACTTTTGGCTGGATCATTCAGAGCTCTCTTCTAGTCTACCTTGGATGAGTACAGTTAATGAACTTGGTTATTTTCAAGGACCTGGGAGCCTTCCTTGGGGCTAGGTTGAGGGTGGGGGGTTGGGGAGTCCTGGTAGAGGCCAGCTTTGTGGTAGCTGGAGAGGAAGCGATGAAACCAGCTGCTGTTGCGAAGGCTGCTTGTCATTAATAGAAGGACTCATGGGCTTGGATTGATTAAGACTATACATGGAGTTGGCAGACTTTCTTCAAGTATTGAGTTCTGTTCAATGCATTGGACATGTGATTTAAGGGAAAAGTGTGAATGCTTATAGATGATGAAAACCTGGTGGGCTGCAGAGCCCAGTTTAGAAGAAGTGAGTTGGGGGTTGGGGACAGATTTGGTGGTGGTATTTCCCAACTGTTTCCTCCCCTAAATTCAGAGGAATGCAGCTATGCCAGAAGCCAGAGAAGAGCCACTCTTAGCTTCTGCTTTTGGGACAACTGGTCAGTTGAAAGTCCCAGGAGTTCATTTGTGGCTTTCTGTATACTTTTGCCTGGTTAAAGTCTGTGGCTAAAAAATAGTTGAACCTTTCTTGAGAACTCTGTAACAAAGTATGTTTTTGATTAAAAGAGAAAGCCAACTAAATCATTATGTGCTCATTCTTTTCTTAAGCTTGTGGATATCTTGGATCTGGAAAGAGTTTCTAATCACTTAGAGAATTTTCAAACTTTAGGTCAGCATTTTCCTTTATTGCCTTGTGGCCATTGAAAGGGGAAATGTGACATATAAAATATGACCCTGGAATAACAATCCCCATTCTTTTCTCATTTTTAAAAGGAGAAGGTGGAGTGATGGTGATCAGAGAGATGGGTGCTAGGGGATTATGAGAACTAGGATGCTTAAAGGAGAGGTACAAATTGGAAATTGGAGACCCTTTCATTGCCCAGCTAAGGGATAAGGAAAGCTGTTTCTCTTCCATCTGCCTTCTCTGTGAAATGCGGGTCAATGGGAGGGGAGTGGTGGTCAGGTAAGTTGCTTCTATGGCAATGGCTTTTATATAACATGACCACATCAACATTTGATTTCTAAGCTTGCTGACGTGAGTTTCAGAGAGTTTATCGGGCTGAGAGATTTCTTCTCACCTATTTGCTAACTTGAAATTTAGAGTATTTTAGGCCAGAACTTGAAGAGGATAGTAGGTTAGCATTCAGTTGAGAAAAAGGAAAAACATTCCTTTGTGGAGCACTTCAGGAGAAAGGGCAGTTGTGTGTTTCTCTGCCTTCTGCTCTTGACCCTTAATTCTTTGTGCTTAATTCCATCTCCTCCCGCATCACAACTCTCCCACAAATGGCAGTCTCAAAGCTGAGGACATCTCCATCCCTTCTTCAAACCTTTCCCACCCCTGTTGTCTCACTGATAAATTGTAATGCCCTTTCTCCTCAGCCCTTTATATTCTAAAAGAATAATTCCATTAGTTCTGACCTACTTTCGGAGTGGCATCCATCCACATCTATATTTTGATAGTTTTTTGGGCCACCACTGGATCTCAGACAGATGGACAGGAGGGGTTTAGGGAGAGCAGAGAATTCATTGCCAGCACACCTACCTTAATTGAATGGTAGTAAAGGAAGTTCCCTAGGTGGAAAGGAAATAATGATAGAAGGAAAGTTGGAACATCAGGAAGGAAAAAAAAACCATCCAAAAAACATGGTAAGCAAAAATATGGGTAAGTAGGATTTCCTTCTCATCTTGAGTTTTCTAAATTACATTTGATAGTTGAAACAAAAATTATAACACTGCCTGAGGTGGTTCAAAATGTATACAGAGGAAATGTTTAAAACAATTATAAACAGGTAAGAGTAAAAGAACCTATAGGAATATAGGTTTTCTACATTTCACTTAAACTGGTAAAATGACAATAGTAGACTGTGATGTTGTGAATATATAATGAAATTCCTAGTACAACTACTGAAAAAAGTATACAAAGATGTATACACAAAATCATTACAGATAAATCAAAATGAAATTCTCAAAATGTTGAGAATTCTCAAAAAGTAACTTAGGATAAGGCAGGAAAAAGAACACAGAAACAACAGAACAAAGGTAAATGGAAAATGGGAGACTTAGATGCTAACATATCAATAATTACATTAATAGAAATGGTGTATACTAATTAAAAGATGCTGGCAGAATGGATCAAGAAACATGACCCAACTGTATACTGTCTACAAGAAACTCACTGAACAATAAAGGCAAGCTGAAAGAAGTATGGAAAGATACATATCAGGTAAACATTAAAAGAAAACAGTAATGGGCTATGCTAATATCAAAATAGATTTCAGAGCAAAGAAAATACCAAAGAGGAACATATAATGATGAAAGGGTCAGTCCATGAGGAAGACATAGGAATCCTAAATGTGTATGCACCAAACAACAGAGCAGCAAAATATGTGGAGAAAAAAAAGAACTGATAAATCCGTAACTATATTTGAGGACTATAATACTTCTCTTTCAGCAATCAATAGAATTAAACATAGAATCAAGAATATAGAAGAACCCACTACTATCGGCCAATAAGATCTAACTTACATTTATAGGATAAGCCATCCAATAACAGCAACATTCATGTATCTTTCAAATGCTAACAACATAAACCAAGATAGGTCATATCATGGGCCATAAAACAAAACTCAAAAAGCGTAAAAGAAGTCAAAGTTTTCTCTGACCACAATATAATCAAACTAGGAATCATCAACAGAAAGGTAACAGGAAAATCTCCAAACACTTAAAACAATGTAAGTAATCTATGGGTCAAAGAAGTCTCAAGGGAAATTAACAAAACCATGAACTGAATGAAAATGAAAATAAAACACCAATGTTTGTGGAATATGGCAAAAGCAGTTTGAAAGAGAACTTTATAGCACTAAATGCAAACCTTAGGAAAAAAAGGGAAAATCTCAATACTCTAAGCTCCCACTTCAAGCACCTAGAAAAAGGAGAGCAAGGCCGGATGCAGTGGCTCATGCCCGTAATCCCAGCATTTTGGGAGGCTGAGGCAGGCAGATCACCTGAAATCGGGAGTTTGAGACCAGCCTGTCCAACCTGGTGAAACCCCATCTCTACTAAAAATACAAAAATTAGCTAGGCATCGTTACGCATGCCTGTAATCCCAGCTACTTGGGAAGCTGAGGCAGGAGAATTGCTTGAATCTGGGAGATGGAGGTCGCGGTGAGCTGAGATTGTGCCATTGCACTCCAGCCTGGGTGACAAGAGTGAAACTGTCTCAAAAAAAAAAAAAAAAAAAAAAAGCAAAATTAACAAAGCAGGCCAAAAGACGGAAATAAAGATAGGAGCAGAAACTAAAATTGAAGCAAAAGCATTAGAGAAAACCAATGAAATAGCTTGTTATTTGGAAAAATTAAAATTGGAAAAACATTTGGTAAGACTCACAAAGAAGACAAATTACCAATATGAGGAATGAAACAGGAGATCACTAGACTGCAGACATCAAAAGGATAATAAGAGAATGCTACAAACAACTCTACGCACATAAGTTGACAAACTAGTTGAAACACCAATTTCTTGAAAACCTACCATAGCTCATCCAATATGAAATAGATCATTTGAGTATCTATAACTATTAAGGAAATTAGGTTCTTAATTTTAAAATCACAAAAATATCAGGCCTAGATGGTTTTACTGGAGAATTCTTACCAAATAACACCAATTCTGTAGTCTTCCAGGAAACAGAAGAAAGGGAAACACTTCCCAAATCGTTTTATGATACTTGTATTACCTTAATACAAACTCAAAGATAATACAAAAAAAAGAAAATTACAGATCAATATCCCTTGTGAATATTCACACAAAAATCCCTAACAAAACATTAGCAACTGGAATTCAGCAACCTATAAAAAAACAATACATCATGAGCAAGTGGGGTTTATTCTAGGAATCCCAGACTTCATGTTTGAAAATCAGTCTAACCCACCACATTGTCAGACTAATGGAGAAAAATGTTGTCATACCAATTGATGCAGGCAAAGCACATGACAAAATCCAACAACCATTCATGATAAAACTCAGAAAATAGGAATGGGGAGACTGCCTCAACTTGATAAAGAGCATCCAGCAAACACCTACACCTAACATTTTATGTCTAATGGTGAAAACTGAATGCTTTCTGCCTAAGATTGAGAACAAGTCAAGGATGTCTGATTTTACTACTCTTTTCAAAATAATGCTGAAAGTTCTAGCCAGTGTAATAAGGCATGAAAAGGAAATACAGATTGGAAAGGAAGAAACAAAATGGTTCCTATTTGCAGATGATATGATTATCAATGTAGAAAATTACAAAGAATGTATTTTTAAACAAGTAACTAATAAATGAGTCCAGCAAGGACACAAGATACAAGCTCTACAGACAAAAATTCTATTATTAGCAATGAATGTGTGAACACAAATTAGAAATACAATACCAATTACAACTACTTAAAAAAGAAATAGGTGTCAGTCTAAAAACCATGTATAGGACTTACATGCTGAGAACTATGCAATGCTGATAAAGATCTAAATAAATGGAGAAACCATGTTCATGGATTAAAACACTCAACATGGTAAAGATGTTGATTTTCCCTCAATTTTATTAAAATTAACAGGCTTAATGCAATTTCTACCAAAATCTCAACAAGATATTTTTGTATACAAACAAGATTATTCTGAAGTTTATGTGTAAAGAAAAACTAGAATAGTTAAAACAATGTTGAAAAAAGAATAAAGTGGGAGGGACCAATCTATTTGATGTTAAGATATTATAGCTACAGTAATCAAGACTGTGTGGTATTGGCAGAGGGATAGACACATAGACCAGTGGAACAAAAGAGAACCCGGAAATTGATCCACACAAATACACACAACTGATTTTTGACAAAGATGCAAAAGCGATTCAATGGAGGAAAGCTAGCCTTTTCACCAAATGGTGATGGAGAAAGTGGACACACATAAAAATAAATGTTGACCCAAGTCTTATACCTTGTACAAAATGAACTAAAATGGACTACATACTTAAAATGTAAAGCTATAAAACTTTTAGAAAATAACCAAAATCTTTGGGATCTAGAATTAATCAAGAAGTTCTTAGACTTGACACCAAAAGCTCAATTCAGAAATGGGAAAACTGATCAATTGAATTTCATCAAAATGGAAAACTTTTGCTTTGTAAATGACCCTGTTAAGAGGATAAAAAGACAAGTTTTGGATGGGGAAAAAATATTTACAAGCCACATATCCAATTAAGGCTTTGTGTCTAGAATGTATAAAGAATTCTCAAAACTCAACAATAAAAAAATTCCAATTAGAAAATGGACAAAAGGCATTTCACCAAAAAGGACATACAAATGGCAAATAAGCACATGAAAAGATGTTCAACATCACTAGCTATTAGAAAAATGCAAATTAAAACCACAGTGATGTATCACCACACATAAATCAGGGAGGCTAAAATAAAAAATAGTGACAACTGCTAGTGGGGATGCAGAGAAAATGGACCACATATACACATTGCTAGTGGGCATGTAAAATGGTACATCCACCCTGAAAAACCGTTTGGCAGTTCCTTTTAAAGAAACTAAATATGTACCTACCATTTAACCCACCGATTGTAATCCTGGGCATTTATCCCAGAGAAATACAAAAATGTACCTGAATGTTTATAGCAGCTTTATTTATACCAACCAGAAACTAGAAACAGCACAGATGTCCTTCACAGATGAATGGTTGAATAAACTGTAATACACGCATGGAATACTACTCAGCAATAAAAAAGATCAAATTATTAATACATGCAGTAACCTTGATGAACATTTAGAGAATTATGTTAAGTGAAAAAAAACCATTCCCAAAAGATGGATTATTCTATTTACAAAATGTTCTTGAAATGACAAAATTACAAAAATAGAGAACAGATCAGTAGTTGCCAAGGGATGGCATAGGATGGGAGGTAAGTGGGTGTGAATCTAAAAGGGTAACAGATTATTCTAGGGATGGAAATGTTGTCTATCTTGACTCTATTAATATGGATACCCTGGTGTGATATTGTACTAGCATTTAGCAAGATGTTACTGTTGGGGGAAACTGTGTTAAGGGTACTTGGGATTTCTCTGTATCATTTCTTAGAACTGCATGTGAATCTATAATTATCTCAAAGTTTTAATTTTAAAAAGTCATTACTATGAGGCTTATGATGAAAGACAACAGTCTCTTACCTCCCCATTTTCCACTCCCATTCCTGTTTCTTAGCTGTTTTTTCTGGGTTAACCCACATCTTCATCTTTGTAAATAGCATACTCATATTGCCATATCTTTCTCCTGTTCTTTTATTATTAAATGTAGACATCTACTGACTTCTTACTCTGGAAAATGATGAGTTAGCTCTCTCGTATCACTACTACCACCATCATTACCCATTCACTGAAGAAAGTAAATCATAACTTTTGATTAATTCGTTATTCACAGCTGGGCCACTCTGTAAATTTTCTTTCTTACACAACTTTTTTGCCTTTTCCTGGAAGTTAATTGCCTCAATATGTTCATTTGCTTGTTTTTCTGTGTAGCTCTTATTTGAGCCCCCAACTTTGCAACAGAATAGTAAAATTTCTTCATTACGGTCAGTCACATCTGACAACCTTTCAGTTCCATTCATTAATTGACTCTTCTGGAGGTGGCCCTCCATCTTAGAGCTTCAATTAGGACTAGCATTTCTCTAGGGCTGCCTCATAGTTGTCATCTATGGACATCTCTTCACCATCAGTGACAGCATTCTTGAGGTTTCCTTCTTTGGGACCAAAAAGGTGAAAGCAAGAGTTGGAGGATGTGACCTTAGTGAGTTGCCAGTGAAAACACATAGAAATGGGAAAATCTAAAACATCCCTGAAACAGAAATGTAACAGCAGGTATAGTAAGAGTAGGGGATTTCAATTAGGGAAGGCAGCCAAGCCTCTCCACAAGTATCTACTGATGGGCCCAGGAAGCAGGACTTCAGCAGGGACAGAATCTGTCTTACTCATCCTTGCGGCAGGGACAGCTGACATCACCATCATCTGACGTAGGCTACAAGCAGGAGTTGATTGACAGGCAGGAGGATCAGCCATGAGAGCTCCAGTGCCAACAGTATCCTTTGCAAAATTCCTTAGAACTTTGCAAACAACCCCTTTGGCTATAGTTATTGGCATTTAAAACAATTTAAAACAATTAAAACGATGCTGAGATAGGTGTGGTGGTGGCTCATGCCTGTAATCCCAGCACTTTGGGAGGCAAAGGTGGATCGATTGCTTGGGACCAGGAGTTTGAGACCAGCCTGGCCAACATAGTGAAACCCCGTCTCTACAAAAAATACAAAAATATTAGCTGGGTGTGGTGGTGTGCTCCTGTAATCCCAGCTACTTTAGAGGCTGAAGTAGCCTCTAAAGGCTACTTTAGAGGAGAATCGCTTGAACCTGAGAGGTGGAGGTTGCAATGAGCTTAGATCACGCTACTGCACTCCAGCCTGGGCAACAGAGACTCCAACCAAAAATAAATAAATAAATAAATACATACATATGTACATACATATATACATACATACATACTGTGTAATGCTTGATAAATAAAAACATAATATATAAGACATGCAGTGTAATAGTAAAATGAGCACCCACAAACCCACTCTCTACCTTCAGAACTAGAATGGTTGTGACAGTAACAACCTTTTACAAATCTCCTGCGGGTTTGGGGACCTAGGGCTGCTGGACCACTGGGGAAGCATTTACTTGAAGAAAACCTGCAGAGCTACCATGGTCCACATCAGCTACCACAGTTGCTGCTTCAGGCAGAAATCAGGGGCAGTGCAGGTTATAGAAGCATAAGAAGAGGGCAGGGCTGGGGACACCTGTGACTGCTGCCGTGCCCGTGGTGTTCCTGTAGAACTCTGAGAAAGTCCACGTCGACCATGAAGTAGCCTGCAGGGCTCTTCAGAGCCTCCTTTAACTCCTGTTTTGTATAGTGGGCTTGTTAGGTAAACCACCTCTCTCTGCAACCCATGAGTTTTCAGAGAGCATGGAGTGTACTTTACACTTCATGTTAAAATAAAAAACTTTTTATTTTTCTTTGAGACAGGGGCTCACTCTGTTGCCCAGGCTGGAGTGTAGTGAGCAATCACAGCTCACTGCAGCCTTGACTTCCCAGGCTCAAGTGATCCTACTTACCTCACCCTCCCAGGTAGTTGAGATTACAGGTTTGCACCACCTTGCCTGGCTAATATTTTGTATTTTTTGTGGGGAAAAGGTTTTGCCATGTTGCCCAGGCTGGGTTTTTTTTTTGTTTTTGGTTTTTTTTTGAGACAGTCTTGCTCTGTCACCAAGGCTGGAGTGCCGTGTTGCAACTTCTGCCTCCCGGGTTCAAGCGATTCTCCTACCTCAGCCTCCTGAGTAGCTGGGATGACAGGTGTGCACCACCACGCCTGGCTAATTTTTTTTTTTTTTTAAATACTTTAAGTTCTGGGATACATGTGAAGAACGTGCAAGTTTGTTACATAGGTATACACGTGTCATGGTGGTTTGCAGCACCCATCAATCCGTCATCTACGTTAGGTACTGCTCCTATTTCTATCCCTTCCCCAGGCCCTTACCCCCTACAGGCCCAGTGTGTGTGATGTTCCTCTCCCTGTGTCCATGTGTTCTCATTGTTCAACTCCCACTTATGAGTGAGAACATGCAGTGTTAGTTTGCTGAGAATGATGGTTCCCATCATCATCCATGTCCCTGCAAAGAACATGAACTCATCCTTTCTTTATGGCTGCATAGTATTCCATGGTGTATATGTGCCACATTTTCTTTATCCAGTCTATCATGGATGGGCATTCGGGTTGGTTCCAAATCTTTGCTATTGTGAACAGTGCCGCAATAAACACATGTGTGCATGTGTCTTTATAGTAGAATGATTTATAATCCTTTGGGTATATACCCAGTAATGGGATTGCTGGGTCAAATGGTATTTCTGGTTCTAGATCCTTGAGGAATTGCCACACTGTCTTCCACAATGGTTGAAGTAATTTATACTCCCACCAACAGTGTAAAAGCATTCCTATTTATCCACATCCTCTCCAGTATCTGTTGTTTCCTGGCTTTTTAATGATCGCCATTCTAACTGGCATGAGATGGTATGTCATTGTGGTTTTGATTTGCATTTCTCTAATGACCAGTGATAATCAGCTTTTTTTCATATGTTTGTTGGTTGCATAAATGTCTTCTTTTGGGAAATGTCTGTTCATATCCTTTGCCCACTTTTTGA
>NW_016806761.1:611451-663755 GCF_001698545.2 Rhinopithecus bieti
TGCCAGGTTTTGGTATCAGGATGATGCTGGCTTCATAAAGTGAGTTAGGGAGGACTCCCTCTTTTTCTATTGTTTGGAATAGTTTCAGAAGGAATGGTACCAGCTCCTTTATATCGCTGGTAGAATTCGGCTCTGAATCCGTCTGGTCCTGGACTTTTTTTAATTGGTAGGCTATTAATTATTGCCTCAATTTCAGAACTTGTTATTGGTTTATTCAGGGATTCAACTTCTTCCTGGTTAAGACTTGGGAGGGTGTATGTGTCCAGGAATTTATCCATTTCTTCTAGATTTTCTAGTTTATTTGCATGGAGGTGTTTATAGTATTCTCTGATGGTAGTTTGTATTTCTGTGGGATCAGTGCTGATATCCCCTATATCATTTTTTTATTGCATCTATTTGATTCTTCTCTCTTTTCTTCTTTATTAGTCTGGCTAGCAGTCTATCAATTTTGTTGATCTTTTCAAAAAACCAGCTCCTGGATTCATTGATTTTTTTTGAAGGGTTCGCCAAGGTTGGAGTGCAGTGGCATGATCTTGGCTCACTGCAGCCTCCGCCTCCTGGGTTCAAGTGATTCTTCTGCCTCAGCCTCCCAAGTAGCTGGGACTACAGGCACGCGCCACCATGCCTGGCTATATTTTGTATTTTTAGTAGAGACACGGTTTCACCATGTTGGCCAGGCTGGCCTCGAACTCCTGACCTCGTGATCCACCCGCCTCAGACTCCCAAAGTACTGTAATTACAGGTGTGAGCCACCGTGCCCAGCCTGAAGGGTTTTTTTTGTCTCTATCTCCTTCAGTTCTGCTCTAATCTTAGTTATTTCTTGTCTTCTGCTAGCTTTTGAATTTGTTTGCTCTTGCTTCTCTAGTTCTTTTGTGATATTAGGGTGTCGATTTTAGATCTTTCTTACTTTCTCTTGTGGGCATTTAGTGCTATAAATTTCCCTGTAAACACTGCTTTAGCTGTGTTCCAGAGATTCTGGTACGTTGTGTCTTCTCATTGGTTTGAAATAACTTATTTATTTCTGCCTTAATTTTGTTATGTACCCAGTAGTCATTCCAGAGCAGGTTGTTCAGTTTCCATGTAGTTGTGCGGTTTTGAGTGAGTTTCTTAATCCTAAGTTCTAATTTGATGGCATTGTGGTCTGAGAGACTGTGTTATGATTTCTGTTCTTTTGCATTTGCTGAGGAATGTTTTACTTCCAATTATGTGGTCAGTTTTAGAATAAGTGCGATGTGGTGCTGAAAAGAATTCTGTTGATTTGGGGTGGAGAGTTCTGTAGATGTCTATTAGGTCCGCTTGGTTCAGAGCTGAATTCAAGTCCCAAGTATTTAAAAAAAATTAATGTTTGTTAATTTTCTGTCTCAATTGATCTGTCTAATATTGACAGTGGGATGTTAAAGTCTCCCACTATTATTGTGTGGGAGTCTAAGTCTCTTTGTAGGTCTCTAAGAACTTGCTTTATGAATCTGGGTGCTCCTGTATTGGGTGCATATATATTTGGGATAGTTAGCTCTTCTTGTTGCATTGATCTCTTTACCATTATGTAATGATGCCTGGCTAACTTTTGTATATTTTGGTAGAGACAGGGTTTCACCATGTTGGCCAGGCTGGTCTCGAACTCCTGACCTCAAGTGATCCACCCTCCTTGGCCTCCCAAAGTGCTGGGATTATAGGCATTAGCCACTGCACTCAGCTGGAGACTGGTCTTGAGCTCTTGAGCACAAACAATCCTCCCCCTCCTCCTGCCTTTCCCTCCCAAAGTGCTGGGATTGTAGGCTAAAATTTAAAAAAGAAAAACAAAAAAAAGTTTATCTTTACCTACTCACACAACTGTCCTGGCACCAAACCCCGTTGTTCAGGGTTTTTACCAAGGCTTCGTTACAAAGGTGTGATTGACAAAATCATTGACCATGGGTAATTAAGTAAATCTCCAGCCCTGGAGGTGGAGGGGAAAACTAAATCCAGTCCTCTAATCATGTGGTTGGTTCCCCTGGCAACCAGTTCCCCCATCCTTAGGGGCTTCCCAAAAATAATTTCATTAATGTAAACTCAGCTGTGGTTGAAAATAACAAGACACCCTTCTCACTTTTATCACCCTGGAGCTATTTCAGGAACTGGGGACAAAACTGAATATAACAAAAGATGCTCCTTCCACTTTCGGCACTTAGAAAATTATAAGGGTTCTAGAAACTCTGACCAGGAGCTGGAGAGGAAGATCTAATATCTATTTCTAATTATTTCACATCATCACAGTGTTCCACACATGAAATCTAGCTTGTGCTTGCTTGTTGTATGTACTCCAAGAGATGTGTTGATGGGTGGACTGGAACCTTTCTCTTCGAGGAGCTTGTGTCCCTCTCAGTGCTGTGCTACTTTCATACCAGGGTGACCTGTAGGAAATAGAGACATCTGGGAAGAACTTGCTCTGGGGAGGGGGCTGTGCTCCCTCGAATGATGAAATTAGCAGGTTGTCCAGATCACAGCAGCACTGCTCAGTGAATGAGCCCTAAGAAGCTGCCCGGAGTGAACCCCAGCTCATCCCAGGACTGCCAAGAAAGCTCTGGCTCTGAAGAGCAATGGATGCTCTGATATTGTTCTTCTGGATCCTCAGGGAAAGGGTGGTCCTTGGGCCTGCAGGTCTCACAGCCATGTGGCCATGGGAAGGAGCCTAGCTCACTTCCTACTTTGATAATGGCTTATCCACACTAAGCCTTTGTCAAAATCCTTGGATCACCACACGATCCCTCTTGCTTCTGGTTTATTCTGCCCAGTTTACTTGTGTAATTACTCTTTTTTGTTTCCTTTTGTTTCAGGGAGTCTGTGTTATGCTTCTTGTCTAGAATATGAATTCCTTAAGGGCATGATTTATCTAGTAAGCAAAGAAACCAACTTTAGCTAATTTAGGCAGATAAGAAATTTATGTCAAGGATACAGCTTAGTAATCAGAATATTCTCTAGAGTAGGACACCCAGGCTTAGCGTCCACAAAGTCAGGAAGGAACTGCCCCTCATCCCATTGCAGATTTGGTCTGGTGGAGTCCTCACTGCTGTTGCTAGGCTTGAACTCACACTCACAGTGAGCTTTTCCCACACCGCACACACTGGGGCCTGGATGCTATTGCTAGATCACTGTCCTTGCTGCCTGCCCTGTCACAGGCCCACATTCTTTACAGTCCTCACTTCTTTCTGTTGACTACAAAGCGAAGTGCATCAGGTACCCGTGGTTGCAGAGCAAAGATCATGTGTGCCTGTCTTGGCCTCAAGAGAGGTTGGGAAAGCAGAGATTTAGCACATTTAGGTTCTGTAGCAGGAGCTGGGCTCTGCTTAGGAAGGTGGGGATTCTGTAAGAGGGAACTTAGGCTACAGCAAGAATACTCTGTATTTTCTGTAGCACCTAAACAATACTTAGCACAGGCAGTAAGCGGGTTGTTTCCAATTTGTGATTGGGGCACGACTCAGCTAAAATCTTGCTGATTAAGGATCCACAAAATAACAGATGTCCACGTATTCGTCACTATTTCTGGTTTTCAACTTAATTTGTTCTTTTTTTTTGAGACCGAGTTTTGCTCTTGTTGCCCAGGCTGGAGTGCAGTGGCATTGTCTTGGCTTACTGCAACCTCTGCCTCCTGGGTTCAAGTGATTCTCCTGTCTCAGCCTCCAAGTAGCTGGGATTATAGGTATGCACCACCACGGCCAGCATTTTTGTATTTTTAGTAGAGATGGGTTTCACCATGTTGGCCAGGCTGGTCTTGAGCTCCTGACCTCAGGTGATCCACCCACCTCGGCCTCCCAAAGTGCTGGGGTTATGGGCTTAAGCCACCTCACCCAGCCAACTTAATTGGTTCTTACTGAACCAGCCTACCTGGACACAATTAAGAATGTCAGAAACCTAATATTTCAGTAAAATGTTTATCCCAATGAAATATATCAATATATTTTATTCATTTCTTTGTAACTCATTTATTCAACCAATATTATGGAGTTTCCCTACTCCATACGTCTTCTCACCTTTTTCAATTGCGACAGAACTCCAATCTTATTTTGGGTAGAAAAACATCCAGTTAAAAGACGACATTTGCTAGCCTTTTTTTGCAGCTAGGATACCAACTCAGGATTTTTTTCCTTACTTGGTTTTATAAAAGTTACTTGGCTCTCTGGATCTGTGTTGAGCAGTCTAGGGCTCTGGTGCCCATGCAATGCCAATGGGAGGGCTGCCATAATCTCAGGACTAAAGACCCTTTCATAGTCCTCAGGTTCTCATCACTGCTTCCCATTATGCTGCCATTTGAGATTTATAGATTTGTGGTCCAGGTCTTATTTGACTTCACTTCTATTTTTCATTGATACCCCCGTTTAAGGTAGTAGCATCCTGCACCGCATGAGAGGGGACGGGTGTGAATTGGATCAGAGGATGCAGTGGTTTCCAGACAGTGGATGTGGGGGTTGGCAGCAATGCTGGTGCAGGGCTGGTGGCACTCGAATGTCCCAGGAGTTCCAGGAGCTTTATACAAATGCAGATTTCCTGGTATCCCAACAGACTTACTAAATCAGACTCTGGGGCCTAATAGTATGTACGATTCTAAGTTTCCTGGGGGATTATGTTGCACAGCCTGGTTACAGACCCTGAACTAGGTGACCTATTTATAAGATTTGTTCAAACTCTATATTTGGCTTATGCCATCTTAATTTTATTTATCCAAAACTTACCTCACTGCAAATAATAAACAAAATCTTGGGGACACTCCTATTTTAGGATTTGGTGAATGTGGTTGATTTTATTGTTGTTTAAAAAAATCCACTGCCCGTCCATGGGCGGAATGATTTGGGAATGGGACAGGGAAGTGAAGGGTATAGAAGGGCAGGGTCCCTAGTGAGGGCTCCACCCTCGGGACTGTGTCCATGGACCTGAGTGAGAACAGGCACTCCTCTTTTTGCGCCCAAATGTTGCATTTTCCAAGACCACTCTGACCTGCCATGCCACCCTTCCTGTGCCCATATAAACCCAGCAGCTCAGCGGGCACACATGCAAGTGGCTGAATGTCAAGACCAGCAGACCAGTGATGGTAGAACGACACGGAAGAGAAAGAGAAGAGGAGAGATGTTTGGACGCCAGGGGAGTTTGACTGAGGGCGGTTGGGGAAGAGTCCAGCTGCTGGGTGGCCCGACTCCAGGGGAAGACCACCTTCCCACTCCATCCTCCCTTCTGGCTCTACACCCATCTTGCTGAGAGCCCTCTCTACCACCAGTTAAACCTTGCACTCATCTTTTCAGCCTGCATATGACCGGATTCTTTCAGGACACTGGACAAGAGCTCGGGATGCAGAAGGCTGTCATACTGGCCCTCTGCCCCAGAGGGTCTATTGAGCTGACTAACACACAAGCCATCTGCAGACCACAAAGCTGGAAGAGCTTGGTAACACTGGGGTTGCAGGCACCCACCCCTAGACACTACTGCGGGGCCGAGAGCCCAAAGCACTCACCCCAGCCTCTGCACCTGCCCATCTGCATGCTTCCCCTGGGGGTTTGAGCTGCAGGGTGACCAAACAGGTGAGCCACACCCCTGTCACATGTCCTGCAAAGGGAATCAGGGAACTCTCCTGTTTCAGGAAGATTATACTCTCTTTCCCCCAAGTTGATACCATGTGACCTGCTCTGACCTTTGAAATGCAGCAGAAGTAATGTGTCACTCTCAAGAAGATAAAACAGAAGAAGGAAGAAGTGTCCTGAGGAACAAAGGCTGGTTCAATCTCTTTGAGGTGGTAAGTACCAAATCAAGGAGGTGGTGATCACACCCACTGCCGCAGCTCCAACCGAAATAAAAGATGCCTTTGGTTGAATGTTTTGAGAGTTCTGTTGCTACCAGAGACTGACTGCGCCAGACCTAAAACAATAGTGGAGGCCCTTGTCTTCTGCTGAGCCCCTAAGGAGGTCATATTTTCAAACGTTCTCTTCAGATGCAGCCAAAGAGGATGATAATGGAGAAAGAATGACCTCCTGGGGTGGAGCCAAGGGTCACAGAAAACTTTGGACTGCCGTCAACTCCCGGGAGCAGAGCTTCTTGACTTCTGATACTGCATTGTATCAACTTAATCGAGGAAGACAATAAAGCACGTCAATTTAAAGTTTACCATTCAATGAGGTTTGAAGCACCACCAACGTCGAGATAAAGAACATTTCTATCACCCCCAAGTGTTCCCTCTTGTATGTCAACTCCCTCGGTCCTGGACCACCATTGCTTCCTGTCCATATAGAGTGACCTTTTCTAGAAATGGAATCATACAGTCTGTACACTCTCGTGTTTGGTGCATCTTTCTCAGCATAATGCTTTTGAGACTCATCCAAACTGTTGTATGTATAGGAAGTTCATATCATTTTGTGCTGTGTGCTACTCCGTTTTATGAATGTATCACAATTTGTTCATTCACCTGTTAAAAGACACTTGAATTGTTTTTAGTTTTTTGCTATTATGCATAAAGTTGCTATGCACATTTATGTGCAAGTCTTTAGATGGACATTTGTTTTTATTTTTCTGGGGTAAACTCCATGAGTAACATTGATTGGTTGTATAGTGAATGTATGTTTAACATTTTTCAAGCTCTTTTCCAAAGTGGTTGCATCATTTTATTTATTTTTTTCTTTTTTAAGACAAGGTCTCACTGTCACCTAGGCTGGAGTGCAGTGGCACAGTCGTAGCTCACTGCAGCCTTGAAATCCTGGGCTGAAGAAATCCTCATGCCTCGGCCTCCTGAGTAGCTGGGACTACAGGTGCATACCACTACACCCAGATAATTGTTTTATTTTTTGTAGACACAGAGTCTCACTATGTTGCCCAGGCTGGTATGGAACTCCTGGCCTCAAATGGTCCTTCCACCTTGGCCTCCCAAAGTGCTGGGATTCCAGGTATGAGCCACTGCATCCACTGCTTCATTTTACTTTTCCACCAGAGAAAAATGAAAGTTTTCATTACTCTACATTCTCACCAACACTCGATATGGTGAGTCTTTTTAATTTTACCCATGCTAATAAGTATGTAATGGGATCTTATTGTGGTTTTGGTTTACATTTCCTTGATGACTAATGATATGAGCATCTTTTCATGTGTTTTTTGGCCATTTGCATATCTTTTTTGGTGAAGTATTTGTTCAAACTTTTGCCACTTAAAAATTGGATTGTTTGCCTTATTAATGAATTGTAAGAGTTAAAAAAATTATGCTGGATAAAGACCTGTATCGAGGAGAAAGATATATTTTCTTCCAATCTGTAGTTTGCCTTTTCATGTTCTTAGCAACTTTCAAAGAGTTGTTTTAAAATTTTGATGACGTCAACTTTATGAATTTTAAAATTTATTTTTTGTGATGTTTGTGTTCTAAGAAATCTGCCTGCCTCAGGATCACAAAGATTTTCTTCTAGAAGTTTTATACTTTTAGGTTTCATGTTTAGGTCTATGATACATTTCAAGTTAATTTTTACATGTGCTATAAGGTGTCAAGATTCATTTTCTCCCATAAGTATATCCAATTGTTCAAGCACCTTTTATTGAAAAGTCTTTCTGTCTCCTCCATTAAGTCACCTTAGCACCTTTATGAAAAAGTAATTGTCCAAGTAACTTCACACTGAAGAAACCCGACAAACACTGCCTCAGCCAAGGCAGTCAAGGTTCACATCAACAGTTATGTTGATACTCTGTGCCCTTGATATGATATGATAAAAATGTGACTTTACCTCTTTGGTCTTTTTTCCAGTCTAATCATAAGAAAAATATCAGACAAATTACAGGTGAAGGGTATTCTTTAAAATGCCAGTACTCCTGAAAACTGCCAAGGTCATTCAGAATAAGGAAAGTCTGAGAAACTGTCACAGCCAAGAAGAACCTAAGGATACTTGAGAATTAAATGGAATGTGGTATTGTGGATATAGGATCCAGGAACAGAAGAAGGACATTAGGTAAAAATGAAGGAAATCTGAATAAATTATGGACCCTGGTTAACAGTAATGTTAATATATTGTTTCATTAATTATGCCAAATGTACCATTTCAGTGGAAGATGATAATAATAGGGGAAACTGCATGCAAAATATATGGAATCTTTTGAATTATCTTCAAAAATTTTCTGTAAATCTAAAACTTCATAAATTAACAAGTTTAACAAAACCAAACAAAAAGTCAATTAACCACATGTGTTTCTAAGCTGTTATTGATTGTGGTTACATTTAGGATTTGTACATCCTTTTATGAGTTAGCAATTAAAGAGTGAAATGTCTCTCTTTATCCTGGTAATTTCTTTTTGTTTTTTTTTTTTTGAAACAAGATCTCACTTTGTCACATAGGCTGGAGTGCAGTGGCACGAACACGGCTTACTGCAACTTCAACCTCCCAGGCTCAAGTGATCCTCACACCTCAGCCTCCTAAGTAGCTGGGAACATAGGCACATGCTACCATACCCAACTAATTTTTCTATTTTTTTGTAGAGGTAGGGTTTCTGTGTGTTACTCAGGCTAGTCTCAAACTCCTGAGCTCAAGCAATCAGCCCACCTCGGCCTCCCAAAGTGCTGGGATTACAAGTGTGAGCCACCACACCCGGCGCCTGATCATTCTTTGCTCTGATTGTACTTTTTCAGATGTTATTGTAACAACTCCATTTCTTTTGATTCATATGCATGGTATATGTTTTCACCATCCTTCTACTTATAGTTGGGTCTTGTTTTTTTCATCCAGCATGACCAGCTTGCTTTCAAAAAATCTCTCTATATGGGGTATTTAGACCATTTATAGTTCATATAACTATTGATACAGTTGGATTTAAAACTCCCATCTTGCTATTCGTTTTCTATTTATTCTATGTTTTCTTTGTTCTTTTTCCCTCTATTCCTGATTTCTTTTGGAGTGATGTAGAATTTTGTATGATGCCATTTTATCTTCTCTACTGGCTTATTAGCACTACCTCTTTGTTGTAGTTTTAGTGGCTTTTTTAAGGCTTACAATATGTACTTTTAACATAGTCTACCTTTAAATAGAATTCTATTTCTTTACTTACGATATGTGAACCTTATTTCCATTTCCCTTCTTCTATTCTTTGTTACTGTGGTTGTACATTTTATTTCTATATATGTTATAGACCCTGCATTACATTGTTACTATTTTTGTTTAAACAGGCAATTATCTTCTAAAATATTAAAAAGTGGCTAGGTGCACTGGGTCACACCTGTAATTCCAGGACTTTGGGAGGCCGAGATTGGAGAATTGCTTGAGCCTAGGAGTCCAAGATCAGCCTAGGCAACAAAAAGAAGAAAAGACTGCTTCACTACTATCCCAGGGATTGTCTTTCCGGCTGCCAACACTCATTCTGCAATTTTTCTTTTGAAACAGGGTCTTCATCTGTCACCCGGCCTGGAGTGGAGTGGCATGATCATAGCTCACTACAGCCTCAACCTCACGGGTTCAAGCAATCCTTCTGCCTCAGCCTCCCGAGTAGCTGGGACTGTAGGTATGCACCACGATGCCCAGCTATTTATTTATTTATTTATTGAGACAGAATCTTGTTCTGTTGCCCTGGCTAGAGTGCAGTGGTGTGCACAATCTTGGCTCACTGCAACCTGTGCCTACCAGGCTCAGATGATCCTCCACCTTGGCCTCCCAAGTAGCTGGGACTACAGGTGCATGCCACTGTACCCAGCTAATCTTTGTATTTTTTGTAGAGACAGGGTTTTGCCATGTTGCCCAGGGTGGTCTCGAACTCCTGAACTCAAGCTGCTTGCCTTGGCCTCCCACAGTGCTGGGATCACAGTTGTGAGCCACTGTGCCTGGCCTAATTTTTTTTTTTTTTTTTTTTTTTTGTGACGGAGTTTCTCTCTTGTTGCCCAGGCTGGAGTACAGTGGCACGATCTCAGTTCACTGCAACCTCTGCCTCCCGGGTTCAAGCATTTCTCCTGCCTCAGCCTCCTGAGTAGCTGAGATTACAGATGCCTGCCACCACAACCAGCTAATTTTTTGTATTTTTAGTAGAGATGGGGTTTTGCCATGTTAGGCAGAGGCTGGTCTTGAACTTCTGACCTCAGGTGATCTGCCCGCCTTGGCCTCCCAAAGTGCTGGGATTACAGGCATGAGCCACTGCCTGACCGAATTTTTTATTTTTTGTAGAGATAGGATCTTATTATGTTGCCCAGGCTGGCCCTGAATTTCTAGGCTCAAGTGATCCTCCCATCTTGGCATCCCAAAATGCTGGGATTACAGGCATGAGCCACTGCACCTGGCCTATAATTTTTTTTTTTTTTTTTTGAGACGGAGCTCACTCTGTCACCCAGGCTGGAGTGCAGTAGCTCGATCTTGGCTCACTGCAACCTCTGCCTCCCTGGTTCAAGCAATTCTCCTGCCTCAGTCTCCCAAGTAGCTGGGACTACAGGCATGCGCCACCACGACTGGCTAATTTTTGTATTTTTAGTAGAGACAGGGCTTCACCATGTTGGCCAGGCTGGTCTTAAACTCCTGACCTCAGGTGATCCATCCTCCCTGGCCTCCTGAAGTGCTGGGATTACAGGCGTGAGCCACCGTGCCTGGCCTGGCCTACAATTTTTGATGCTGGTACTTTCTTGATCTCACAAAAAGCTTTCAGAAACAGACAGGACTCCTTGTTCCTTCCTCAAATGATCCTTAGGTGGTTTGTTAACTGAAATTTCAAGTGTTCACATATGTTCGGGATATGTAGCTTGACTGGCACTGGGCCACCCTCGATTGTAAGGTGCCTTCTGAGCTGTTGAAAAGTAGTACGTGTGTGTCTCCAAATCAGTTGCTAAAATGTGGTCTATAAGTATTGTCCTGCAATTCCTTTTCTCACCTACTGATATATGCTCAAGATCTTTTCACGTTAGTCCATTTAGAGCTGCTACCTTGTTTTAAAACACTGTATGAAACCTGCAGCATTCCCGGTATGGTTCTACCACAACTCATCTAACCACTGTTCTATTGGTAGGTCTCTAACTTGTTTCTAAATAGTATCGGATGGTACAATAAATATATCTCACATGCCTCTGAGTGTATTTCTCTAGGACGGATATTGAGAAGGGGAGTTCTTGGATTGAAGGGTACGCCCATTTAAAATTTTTAATTGTCTCCCAGAAGCCCTTATCATTTTGCAGTCCCACCAAATGTGTATTCAAGTGTTTATATATTCCATTGCCCTTGCTCACATTGGATATTATATATTTAGGAATTTGTGTCAATCACATTGGGTTAAGAGCGATGCTATAATGTCGTTTTACTTTGCATTTTCCTTACTAGTATTAAGGTAAGATGATTTTAACATGCAGAGCAGATGAAAATAACTCCTCTCCATCAATTTATTGGCTTAGTGTTCTACGGGTCAGGAGTGCAGCCTTTTTTTGTTTTGTTTTGTTTTGTTTTAATAGAGATGAGGCCTTGCCATGTTGCCCAGGCTGGAGTGCAGTGGCTACTCACAGGTGAAGTCCCACTACCGATCAGCATGAGAATTTTAACTTGCTCTGTTTCCAACTTGGGGCAATTCACCCTCCTTGAGCAACGTGGTGGTCCCCACTCCCAGGAGGTCACCTTATTGATGCCAAAGTTAGTCCAGACACCTGATGGGCATAGTGTACTACAGCCTCAAGTAGTTGTGATTACAAGGCTGAACTTCCACATCCAGCAGGAGGCCAGCACATAATAGCTGAGTCCTCCATTCAGCATCTCATAAGGCTGAAACCAAGGTGCTGGCCAGGTGCATCCTCATCTGGAGGCTTGATGCGCTTCCAGGCTTCCTCAGGCTGTTGGCAGAATTCACTTCCTTACAGTTGGAGGACTGAGATCCCTTTGTCTTGCTGGCTGTTGGCTGGGAACTGTTCTCAAATCCTAGAGGCCACTCTCAGGGCTTGCCACGTGACTTCCTCCAGCTCAGCCATGGGACCCACCCACCGTCAAGTCCCTCTCATGCTTTGAAGCTCTCAGACTTCCCCTTCTGTGACCCACGAAGAAAACAGTCTGCTTTCAAAAGGCTCACGTGATGAGGTCAGGGCCACCCAGATCATCTCCCTATTTTAAGGTCAACTTTACCATTTGACATAACTGAATCACAGGAGTAAAATCCATGATATTCACAGTCTCAGAGATCTTTCAGGTCAGGGCACAGGCACTCGGGACAGGAAGCTTTGGAAATCGTCTTAGAATACGGCCCACCATACCACCAAAGAGGGCGCAAAAGAGAGACCTTTCACATCAGACAGGAGGTTGTATGTGGGCAGTGCTTGTGCTAGGAACAGGGGTGTGTGTGTGTGCATGTATGTATGTATGCATGTGTGCATGCATTTGTGTGTGTGCACATGCACGCGCGCATGTGTGTGTGTGTATGTGTGTAAAGGACCTTCAAAGAAGCCCAGGTAGAGTTTCCATGAGGAGCTCAAAGTCTGATAGATGATTAGCAGCTGAAGGAAGCTTAGGGCACATGACTCATGACTCTGGGAAGTATTCTCTTTTTCAATGAAACCCTCCCAGCAGCCCCAGCGATGTCGTCTATGCATGGTCTCCAGATGCTCTCCATTACTGCTGCGTAGGAGAAGGGAGAAGGGTGAGAGATAAACCTTTACTTCAGATTAAAGCAGCACGTGGTTGGTGTTTGCACTGAAGGTCAACTTTCTGAGGAGGAAGGTGGAGGATCAGGGAAGGCTTCCTGGAGGAGATGGCTTTTAAACCTGGCCTTGAAGATTGGGGAGAATTCCAACAGGATGAGCTGGATGTGGAAAGGGGCTTCCAGGAAAGACACAGCCAAGTGTGGAAGCCCGAGGAGCATTTCAGAAAGGGCAAGCAGCCAGTGTGTAGAGCTGAGAATGGAGGATCAGCAGCAGGAAAGAGTTGGGGCTGGGCCAGGATGAGGGGTAAGGACCAGGCAGAGAAGCATGGGTTTCAGTAAAAATGCAAGGTCAGGCCGGGCACGGTGGCTCAAGCCTATAATGCCAGCACTTTGGGAGGCCGAGACGGGCAGATCATGAGGTCAGGAGATCGAGACCATCCTGGCTAACACGGTGAAACCCCGTCTCTACTAAAAAATACAAAAAACTAGCCGGGCGTGGTGGCGGGCGCCTGTAGTCCCAGCTACTCAGGAGGCTGAGGCAGGAGAATGGCGTAAACCCGGGAGGCGGAGCTTGCAGTGAGCTGAGATCCGGCCACTGCACTCCAGCCTGGGCGACAGAGCGAGACTGCGTCTCAAAAAAAAAAAAAAAAAAAAAAAGGCAAGGTCAGCTTGACTTATCTTGACATTAGAATATTCTTGCCACTTCCCAGGAAGAAGAGACTATATTCCAAGTTAATAGTCCATTTTAACACCTAACACGAAAGAGAGAGAGAGAGAAGCACGAGCACTTAAGCCTGGAGTAAACACAGTCATTCCAGTGACCACAAAAGCATCACTGATGGACCAATAAAAAGTGAAAGGAGTCATGGGGGAAACCAGTACATCTCTGCAGTGTGTAAAGCAACCCAACCTCATAAACGCCGCTGACCTTTCCTCTGGCAAAGCAAGCCCTGAGAGCTTTCCTTTCAATGGACAGTGAGACCACAGGCACATTGCCCTTCACTGCTGTTACGGGTTGAATTGTGTCCTCCTAAAAGAGATGTTATTCTTACCCTTAGTACCTGTGCATGTGACATTATTTGGGAACAGGGTGTTTGGAGAAGTGATCAAGTTAAGATGAGGTCATTAGGGTGGGGCTCAGTTCACTATGACTGGTGTCCTTAGAAAAAGAAAAGACACAGACTGACACCAGGGAGAGCACCATGGGAAGATGGAGGCAGGGACTGGAGTGATGCACCCGCAAGTTAAGGAACGTCCAGGATTCCGGCCACCTCCAGAAGCATGGAGAGAGGCCAGGAAGGACCTTCCTTCCAAGTGCCAGAGGGTACGTGGCCCTGCCGACACTGTGATTTTGGACTTCTGGTCTCCAGAACTTTGAGAAGATAAATTTCCATGGTTTACGGCACCTGGTTTGTGGTACTTTGTTATGGCAACCCTAGAAAATGGGTATAGCACTCATTCATTTGTTCATTCATTCATTCATCCATTCATTTTTTTTTTTCTCTGTCACCCAGGCTAGAGTGCAGTGGCACGACCTCAGCTCACTGCAACCTCCACCTCCTGGGTTCAAGCAATTCTCATGCCTCAGCCTCCCAAGTAGCTGGGATTACAGGTGCCTGCCACCACGCCTGGCTAATATTTTGTATTTTCAGTAGAGATGGGTTTCACTATGTTGGCCAGGCTGGTTTCAAACTCCTGGTCTCAAGCGATCCACCTGCCTTGGCCTCCCAAAGCGCTAGGATTACAGGCATGAGCCATCGAGCCTGGGGTCATTCATCCTTCAAATGTGTAGCGTGTGCCCACTGTGAACCAGGCTTTGTGCTGGGGGCTGAAGGTGGACTCTCTGCTGAGCAAAATGGTGGCTGACTTCATGCCCTGGCAGGTGCTTTCTTTAAGGAGAAATTACTATAGTCTTGGGCCAGGCCAGGCCATGTTGCAATGTCCTTAAGGGACTCCGCTGGAAATGCAGAGTCTTGGCCTGGAGAGGCCAAGGCTGAGAGGCACATGCGGTGGGATCAGAGCAAGTGGGAGGAACACCCAGGGCAGAGCTGGGGCAGGAGGACTTAGCTGTCACCTCTGGTGAGCTGGAAGTACCTGTCCTTGATACACTGAAAACCAGCCGAAGGACTACTCAGGAGGAAGAATAAAGGTGCAAAATATTCCGCCGCAGGTGACCACACTACCACAATAACACATCTTCCTACAGGTTTACAGGAATCAGTAACTGAAAGTTCAGGTGTCAGATTAACAGACTCTGGCCTCCGTCCCTCCCGAGGTCAAATCTTAGCTCTGTTATTGCGTGTTGGAACTTCACAACGTTTTTAACTTTGAAAGTCTCTGTATCTTTATTTGTAAAACATTGACGGAAATACCTAACATCTTAGGTTTGGCGTGAGCATAAAGTGAGAACAGTGTACTTAACGTTCTTAACGATATGACTGGAGCCTGGGAAGGTATTCCTGAGGCCTCGCTACCGAAAGTTCATGCAAGGGAGGCATAACGGAAAAACGTTAAGTCTGGGAGATGTCCGCGGCCTTTGAAGTGGACAAGCCGGTCATAAACTTGGCCCAGAGGGGCTGTTCAGCGTCCTCTGGGAATGGTGGCCTCCTCCAAGGCTCACCACGGCGGCAGGTGTGGTCCTGGCTCTGCGGGTGGAGGGAGCTCCAGATTTTAGGTGTGGAGCGAGCCCTTTGCGAGGTGACAGCGCGAGGTCCCCCCAATGCCCTGGGGCGGGGGATTTTCCTAGCGAGAAGGGGCTGGCAGGAGCGGCGTTGATTGCGAAGGCCCACAGGTAACGGGGCCACGCACCCCGGGCGAGACTGTAGTTAAAGGTGGGCGGCAGTCCCTGGTATTCAGGGCCACTTGAGACCTGGACGGAGGACCCTGGGAAAGAGCCGGGGTGCCCCCCTCCTGGCCAGGGTTTGCCCCTTGTGGGACGGAGGGAGCCGGGGCGGGCAGCGCTGACGGTAGCCTGGAACTGGGCCAGGGTCTGCGGGGCGGGCAGGGGACTGGGAGCCGGGCAGGAGGGAGGAGAAGGAAGAGGGCAGTGGGGTCGGAGGGCCCCGGTGCCTGCCCCGCGCTGGGGACGCCGCGCACCCAGGTTCCCGCGGCCACCACTGGGTGTCGCCCTTGCCCCGCGAAGGGGGGCGGGTGCGCATTTCCCGAGGCGCCTCCGTCCTCCCAGCGCCTTCGAGTTGGACAATGTCCCGGGACCCAGGTGGGCGTAGTGGTCCCAGCCCGGAGTCGCCCACCGCGGTCCCCGAGGGGCCGGCCCTGTGCAGAGCCGGAGGCCAGGTGGGCTCGGGCCGCTGCCTTCAGAGAGCCCGCCAGGCCCAGCCTCGCGCAGACGCTCCCAGCACCTGGATTCTGCGGAGTCCGGATCTTCGCTGCCACGCTGCTGGGCCCTCCGGGAGACGTCCTGCGACCGCTGTCAATTTAGGGCCTCAAGAGCCTCGGTCTTGCAGAGGGACCACGCCACGGCCTCACCCGCCCGGAATCCGCAGGCGGCGGAGTCCGCCTCCCCAGGACAGAGGCCCCGCCCGACCCTGCAGGCCTCAAGCCTCCTGGACCCCGTCCCCTCCAGGGCCCTAGGGGACAGCGGCCCCCAGTGCTCAGGGAGCAACTCCCAGAGCATCGCTGGGAAAGTTGTTCCTCGGTCCTCACCCCGCACCCGGACTCAGCTCCCTGACAGACCCTGTTACTGAAAGGCTGGGGGAGCCCCCAGCATCAGGAGCCAAAGGGGAAATTCTAGAGCCAGGCCCAGGAGGGACAAAAATAATTAAAAGCAGCAACAGCTCACACTTAGCACTAACCTTGCCGGGCACTGTTCTAAGTACTTTACATGTCATTACTCATTTCATTCTCAGAGTCTTTGGAGGATACTATCACTGTTTTACAACTGAGGAAAGTGAGGCACACAGATCTTAAGTCTGTCTGGGTCTCAGTTTCCTGAAAATCAACAGTTTTGAAAGGGAAGTGCCCTAGAAGTCTGCCTGTGAACGGGCTCAGAGGACCTGTGACTCGGGAGGGAGGCTTTCAACCCCTCAACACATCAGGGATACATCGTTACGGAAATGGGAAGAAATTTCATAGTGAGAGTCAAAGTGCAGGGGGCTGGCCAGGAGGGTGTATTTCTGGACATGCTGGGGACAAGAACATTAGAAAAATGGCATTTAATGGGTTGGAGTGCAGTGGTGCAATCACAGCTCACTGCAGCCTCAACCTCCTGGCCTCGCGCAAGCCTCCCGCTTCCGCCTGCTGGTGGTTGGTCTTGATGGTGGGGAAGGAAAGCTACATGCGATTGAGGGGAGGATGAAAAGAACACCCATCACGGACTATTCACAAACGAGGACAGACGCAACCCCGACGCCTGAGTCTTCAGTCGCTCTGCCCCAGCATCATTCCAGAGTCTAGCACTGCCCTCCCGGTGCCATCTTGTCCCAAGGCCCTGCTGCCTGGCCTTTGGGAACACTGTAAGGTGCCACTGCCACGGTCCTCTGCCTGACCTGTTCCCCAGCGTGAACGTCCCCCGCCATATGCCCAGTTTGGAATTACATGAGGGGGAATGTAGGGAGGAACTTAGAGAAACTGTTTTAAATAACAGAAGCTAACACTCTTGAGGACAGTCCAAAGAGGCTTTCTTTGATGATTACGCCTGGGAGAGTTAAGACTGAAGGAAGGACTGGAAGAAGGAAAACGAGGATTTGGATGAGACTACAGGTGAATTTACCGCAGATGGAAGCGCTGGAGAGGGACCCGAGCAGCTCTGCAGTGCCCATCATCAGGAACACCAGGCAAGCTGGGCCTCCGTCCATCGGTGCTTCAGGCTCCCCATCTGTGCAACCGGACGACCATCACCCCTCACAGGGTTGTTATGAGGCTCCAAGGAATCACTGTGTATGAATCACTCAGCACAGTGCCTGACTTGTAGTAAGTGCTCTATTTTAGTGTTATTTTTCCTTTGAAATAAAAACTTGTAGAAAATTAGGGAAGAGAACAGGGAGAGCCCATGGGAACATTCAGCCTGACTGCTTCCCCTTAAGGTGAGGAGACAGCGCAGAGAGCTACTCTCCCAAAGGGCACCTGAGTAGACGCTCCCGCCAGGGCCTCCTGTCCCCAGCTGCCCACTCCTTTCTTTGCTGGTGAGGCACAGTCAGGACAGTTCCACAGCACTGCTGGGTGCTGAGTCTGACCACAGCGCAGCGCCTGGGTAGTCCGCACAGGCTGTCTGCACGTCAGTCAGGGTGCTAGGGATAGACAATCCAACTCAAAATAGTTTAAGCCAACTTTCCCGCCCAAAAAATGTACTTGTTCCTTAACTAAGACGTCTGGGACTGGCAGAACCTGAAATGACTCCATCAGGACACTGTCTCTTCTGTGTTCTTTCCTTTCTCCCCTTCATTTCTTTCCTTCCTTTCCCTCCATCTGTCCCTCCCTCCCTCCCTCCCTTTCCTTCTCTTTTCTTTCTTGACATGGTCTCACTCTGTCACCCAGGCTGGAGTGCAGTGGTGCAGTCATGGCTCACTGCAGCCTTGAAGTCCTGGGCTCAAGTGATCCTCCCGAAACGGGAAAGGTTTCCCTGTCCTCCTGGCAGGGTGTGCGACATGGGGAGTGGCTCACTTCTTCAGTGCCTCGCTGTTCAAACCTTTAAGGGGGCATACAGACAGGCAGGCTGTGGGGCTCCAACCCCACTGCAGTGTCTAGGGGTGAATGTTTATAGCTCCTGAAGTCCCAGTGGGTGTGCATTACAGGGTCTTTTAGTTTGCCCTCTATAGGTGGTTTGTGTTAACCAGCTCAATTAGACCCTCTACCTTGTCCCGAGGGCGGAAGGATTTCTGTATCCTGGGTTCTCGCCTTGGTGTACTGGAAGATTCAGATCACACATGAGCTTGGAGAATGACTGCAAAGTTTTACTGAGTGGAAGTAGCTCTCAGCCATTGGGGGAGCCAGAAGGGAGATGGTTTTCACCTGGAGTCTGGCTGCTCAGCGGTCCCATCTCCTCGCCAACTGCCCCAGCCAAACTCCGCATCCTTCCACTGGTTAATGGCCGGTCTGCCAGGCGGTGTGCTCTCAACCACCAGCTGCTTGTCTTCTTCGTTCAATGTGTTCCCCACGACTTACAGCCGCTTCTGTGTCTGCCCTCTAGGGGGTCACAGGTTTTTATAGGCCCAGAATGGGGACGTGGCAGGCCAGGGTGGTCTTGGGGAATACAACATTTGGGCAGAAAATGCCTGTCCTCACCTAGGTCCCTGGGGGTGGAGCCCTAGCCAGGGACCACGCCCTCTTCTACCCAGCACTTCCTTTCCCCTTTTCTGTATCATTTAAAGGGACCACACTCTTCCCTTCCCAGCATTTCAGTGTCACTCCCACCTCAGCCTCCTGAGTAGCTGGGACCACAGGCATGCACACCACACCTGGCTAAATTTATTTTATTTTTTTGTAGAGATGGGGTCTCACCATGTTTTCCAGGCTGGTCTTGAACTCCTAGGCTCAAGGGATCCTCCCACCTCAGCCTCCCAAAGTGCTGAGATCCTCTAGGTTTCTTTGGGTTCATTCTCAGCATTCTTTGGGTTCATTCTCTTCATGTGGGGTAAGGTGGCCACCAGCAACTACAGGCTTACATGGTCCTCATGTTTTAAAATGCAGGTTTTCTGGCTGAGCATGGTGGCTCACGCTTGTAATCCCAGCACTTTGGGAGGCCAAGGCTGGTGGATCACAAGGTCAAGAGATGGAGACCATCCTGGCCAACATGGTGAAACCCTGTCTCTACTAAAAATACAAAAATTAGCTGGGCATATTGGTGCATACCTGTAGCCCGTAGTGGCAGCTACTTGGGAGGCTGAGGCAGGAGAACCGCTTGAACCCGAGAGGCAGGGTTTGCAGGGTTCAGTGGAGCTCTGCAGAGCTTGGAGTGTGGAGATAGCACAACTGCACTTCCGCCTGGAGACAGAAGGAGGCTCCATCTCAAAAATAAATAAATAAATAAATAAAAATAAAAAAATAAAAAATAAAATAAAATGCAAGTTTTATCATTAGTATTCAGGTATGGTGAGGCCAACGGATCAGGAGACAGCTGCCGTTGAAGAGACTGTTACCCACAGTTCCCAAGAGGAGGGGGCACACTGCATCACACAGGGCCACCCGGGGAAGCAGGAGTTGGTCAGGAGGCAGAGGATATGAGAGGAAAATGTGGGCAAGCGCCATCATTGTGTTTTCATGGGAAGGAAGGGTCAAGGTAGGTAAGCAGGTTTAGCAGGTGTAGGATTGGCCAGCTTGAATAATTTCAGCAGGGTCTGGGATGTAGAGGCTGCCCTTATTGTCTGATGTCTGTGAAATGGGAGAGTTCCCTGACCCCTCTTGAGGATGTGTGACAGGGGTGTGGTTCGTGTGTTTGGCCACCGTATGCTGAAACCCCTATGGGAGGGGGAGCATGCAGACAGGCAGGCTCAGGAACATGTGTTACAGTGTGCTCTTTTAGCTTTGCCCTCCATAGATGGCTTAAGTGTTAACCAGTTTAGTGGACCCTCTGCCTTTTCACAAGGGCGGAGGGCCAGTGTAACAGGTGTCCATATCCCAAGCTCTTGTCCAGTGTCCTGGAAGAATCAGGTCACACATGAACTTGAAGGGTGGTGAATGCAGGGGTTTTATTGGGTGGTAGGGGTGGCTCTAAGCAGAATGGATGGGGAGCTAGAAAGGGGATGGAGTCGGAAAATTATCTTTTGGATTTTGGTCATCCAGTGGCTAAACTCCTCTCTAACCGCTCCCAGCCAAACTCCTCTTGGTGTTCAGATGCTCCTTCTCTCCTCTCTGTCACACCATTCTGCCATTCTTCTGTTTGTCTTCCCATCTCCTTTTGGAGCCTGGGGTCTGGGGTTTATATGGGTGCAGGATAGTGAGGTATGGTGGGCCAAAAGACAACTTTTTGGGCGTGAAAACAGGAATATCTGTTTCCATTTAGGGCCACGGTTATCCAGGCTTCATGATGGGGCCTTCACTGGGGAACTGCCCTCTTCTACCCAATATCTCCCTGTCTCCTGTTTGTATCATCAGGGCCTGGATGAGCAGGGCAGGTTGGTAGTGCCCCGAGTGTGAAAGCCCAATAAAGGGGGCTGCTGGGGAGTATGGGGTCTGGACTGGTTCGTGTGCATGTGAAAGGCACACCAGCAGGAGAATCTTTTGCTATTTCTAGGAATTAGCTATCCCTGGGAGGGCAATCTCTTCAAAGTCAGCAAGGCTCCAGATGTCAAAGTATGAAAAATATACAAAACAAAAAGTCATACTTAACACACTTCACAATTAGCCACCTCAGTAAAGAACTTGCCTCTCTTGGCTGGTGGCTCACGCTTATAATCTCAGTGAGAGGTGACAGCCTGCTCGCAGCCCTCCCTTGCTCTTGGAGCCTGCTCAGCCTCAGCGCTGCCGCACTTGAGGAGCACTTCAGCCCACCCGCTGCACTGTGGGAGCCCCTCTCTGGGCTGGCTGAGGCCGGAGCCGGCTCCCTCTGCTTGTGGGGAGGTGTGGAGGGAGCGACGAGGGTGGGAACCGGGGCTGCACAGGGCACTCCTGGGCCAGTGCAAGTTCTGGGTGGGCATGGGCTGGGTGGGTCCCCACACTTGGAGCCCAGCCAGCACTGCGGCCCGGGCAGTGAGGTACTTAGAACCCGGGCCAGAGGCTGCAGAGGGTGTGCTGGGTCCCCCAGCACCGCAGGCCCACCTGCGCTGTGCTCAATTTCTTGTGGGGCCTCAGCTGCCTCACCGTGGGGCAGGGCTGGGGACCTGCAGCCTACCATGCTGGGCCTCCCCACCTCACCGCCATGGGCTCCTGCACAGCGGGAGCCTCCCCAAGAAGCACTGCCCCCTGCCCCACAGCGCCTGGTCCCATCAACCACCCAAGGGCTGAGGAGTGCGGGGTGGCTGAGGAGTGTGGGGGCACCGTGTGGGAGTGGCTGGCAGCTCTGCCTGCGCCCAACGTGGGATCCACTAGGTCAAGCCAGCTGGGTTCCTGAGTCTTGGAGAACCTTTATGTCTAGCTAAGGGATTGTAAATGCACCAATCAGCACTCATGTCTAGCTCAAGGTTTGTAAAAACACCTATCAGCACCCTGTGTCTAGCTCAAAGTTTGTAAATGCACCAGTCAGTGCTCTGTATCTAGCTAATCTAGTGGGGACTTGGAGAACTCTTCTAGCACTCTGTGTCTAGCTAAAGGATTGTAAACGCACCAATTAGCACTCTGTGTCTAGCTCAGGGATTGTAAACACACCAATCAGCACTCTGTCAAAACGGACCAATCAGTGCTCTGTAAAATGGACCAATCAGCTCTCTGTAAAATGGACCAATCAGCAGGATGTGGGTGGGGTCAGATAAGGGAATAAAAGCAGCCTGTCGGCCTCAGCAGTAGCAACTCACTTTGGTTCCTATGGAGTGTGGCAGCTTTGTTCTTTTGCTCTTTACAATAACTTGCTGCTGTTTGGGTCCGTACTGCATTTTTGAACTGTAACACTCACTGTGAAGGTCTGCAGCTTCACTCCTGAAGCCAGCAAGACCATGAACCCACCAGAAGGAGGAAACTGTGGACACATCTGAACATCTGAAGGAACAAACTCCGGACATAGCATTTTTAAGAACTATAACTATAGCTCACCGTGAGGGTCCGTGGCTTCATTCTTGAAGTCAGCGAGACCAAGAATCCACCAATTCCAGACACACCAGCACTTTGGGAGGCTGAGGCAGGAGGATTGCTTGAGGCCAGGAGTTCAAGATCAGCCTGGGCAACATAGCAAGGAGACACCCCGTCTCTACAAAATTTTTCTAAAAATTTAGCCTGAGGTCTGCAATAGGCTGCTTGGGCAAGCCCTGCATAAAAATCAGAGGAGAGTTCAGTACAGAGCTAAGAGTGACACTGAATGAGGACTGTGGAAGCCAGATTTGAAGACCCAATAAAAATACTGAACTTTTTAACAAAGATAGTGAAGTGGTCTTCACTGATTTTGATTTTCACTGTCAAGCTAATCGTGTGAAGGACAGAAACTTTTGCCATGAGCCCCGCACATCAGGGAAAATGATCTTCACTGCTGTTAACAGTAATGTGTCCCTTTCGTTTTCTGGGTCAAGCCTTCTCAGCAGTGGAACTCAATGTGGGTCAACTAAGGTAAAGGGGATGATATTCCACAAACTATGCACACAGAAGATCTATGGAGCCTATCACACCCCAAGTGTCTTGAAGTGTTTGTAGAAACCCACTAAAATGCCCACTTCTCTGGGTGTGGGCCTTTATTTCTGCTGTCTCACAGTCTGAGCTGGGGTACACAGAAATGGGGGTTCTCCCTTTATTTTCATTTTCTCCCCAATGGCAGTTTTCTCCCATTGTTTTACCTTCCTACTTCCCAAACAATTCCTTCCTCGTTTGTCTTTTGCACCAGTTTCTTGAGGTTCCTTGCATTACAAAAAGAATAGTCTCTTCCTTACTTCTGGCAACCTGTGAGTGATTCCCACAAGATATGGTATGTACTTAGCTTAATCGAATTATGGTAGACAAAGGTCCTAGTAGGTTCCTAATACAAGCATCGTGGAAGATACCTTGGTGGCCTTTAATGTAAACTGAAAAAATGGGATTCTGGGTGAGGACACAAAGACATTGGTTTTTGCATATCCATATAAGCAGTCTTAGAGCAAATTATTTCCAAAAACTCAGCTGTTCAGTAGTTCTATGAGGAGTGCAGTCATAAGGTGTGTGTGTGGCAATATCAGTCCATTCTCCCTCATACTCCATTTTTCAGTTTTCTTCCCACAAAAATTTGAATCAAACCTTTTATATGACGTTTGCAATCTGGCAGAACTTCTTAGCTAAGGTTAATTTGGTTGCTATGATAACAATTCTTGAGAGATGTCAAAAAGCCTCTTAGAATATTTAATATCTTTAAAGACATTTCAGGATATCTCTCATTTTAAGGTGAGAGTGACAGATGTATCTCCTTCTCTCTCTTAACAAATAAAGGCATTTTAAGTAAAATAAAATGAAAAAGTAGGCCTTTTGACATTCTATACTGATGGTGTCTGTCCCTCCTGTAGGTAACAATCATCACCTTTTATTACCAACGAACCGTAATGAAAGAAGTAAATCTGCCCTGATCTGTATGATTAATCCATCGTGTTTGTGTCCATCTTCTGACTGGAAAACTCTTACTGTCCATACCTTGTTTTGGTATGGAGGGACAATAATTGGATTGCCTGAAGGTAAGTCTGCCAATAAGACTACCAGAAACAGCCAGGTGTCAATAATCCCCACTATACATAATCTTATGGTTTGTATATACACTAACATTTTCTCCTTCTGTAGTGGTATGGAAAATAACAAATATTGTTAGCATAGTATATAAATTGTTAATGAAATACCAGAAAGAAAAAAACTTTGTGTCTTTTTAACTGGAGACAACCAATACCGTCAGATAAAATGCGACTGTATCAGCGAAGTTTCAATCTTGCATGTTTAGTCCACAGTAATGCCCAGAAACACTTAAAATTTATTCATAAGAGAAAATATTGGGGGGAAAAATAAAACAATAATTATGTGGTCTTCATTTCTTATAATGTAGTTGTTGTGTGTGCGTCCGATTATTGCTTTTTTAATTCATCGGAAATTGTGTAAAAATTACATTTTTTTCCCCCAGGGGAGCAAAACATCAAACAATAACAAAAAGAGAAAAGCATATCTAAAATCATCCTTTCGTCTTTATTTTTTTTTCGTTTTTTAAACTACTCTTTTAGGTGTTCGCCTTGCAGGAAAACACAGAATATTCCCTAGAATAAAATAGTGATAATAGTTAAAACCCGACATGGTGGTGCATCACTGTAGTCCTAGCTGTTTGGAAGGCTGAGGCAGGAGGATTGCTGAGCCCAGGAGTTTCAGGCTGCAATGAGTTACGATCATGTCGCTGCACTCCAGCCTGGGTGATAGAGTGAGATCCTGTCCCCCTCCCCCCAAAAAAAGGTCCGGGGAGGCTCTGATTGGCTCATGTGTGTCATATGCTCAATACCAAATGCTAGCAAGGATGTGGAAAGGCTGGATCTCTCATCCGTTATTGGTAGGAATATAGAATGGTACTGACACTCAGGAAAACAGTTTGGCAGTTGCTTAAAAAACTAAGCAGACACTTCCTGTATGACTCAACAGTGCCATTCCTGGGTATTTATCTCAGAGAAATGGAAGCTTACATCCACACAAAAACCTAAACACAAACATTCATAATAGTTTCATTTGTAATAGTCCCCAAAAAGCCAATCTCAAAACGTCACCTATTGTATGATTCCATTTATATAACATTCTTGACATGAGGAAATTAGAGAGGGGGAAAAGAGATTACGAATTGCTAGGGGTTAGGGATGGTAGGGGTGGGCAGGGTAGCGTGCGTGAGATCTTTGTGAGCTGGAATAGTTCTTTATCTTGATGGGTGGTGGGTACAGGAAGCTGCACACTGAGGAAATGGCACAGCATTATACACACGTTATATCAATTTCCTGGGATGCTGTTTTACCGTACTTATGTAAGACATAACCATTGGGCATAGAGGGGGTGAAGGTTACATGGAATCTCTCTATACCATTTTTGTAACTTGCAATCTATATTTATTTCAAACTAAAAAGTAAACAAATACTGGAGAACACTTAGCCCTCGGGGAAAATTACCATTCTGCGGGGGCTCAGGCAGTGCTAGGTGAATGACCAAATCCCAGTTTCCCTGGGGGAAGGGTGGGACAGCTCGCTCTATTTCTGCCTGGGCACTGAGAGAAGAAGGTCTTTTTTGTTCTCCCATTAATTCCAGTTGCAACCATAACTGTGCTGAGTGATAACCTTCAGACTCATCCACCTAGGTCTCCCTGCTCACTCTGAGCTCACATTGGAAAGAGAGGTCCATAGTCCCACCTCCAGGTGCATGTGTAATCCCTTGCATAGGGGAGGAGTCTTAAAGGCACTATTGGCCTTTTGAAATGAGAAAGTTCACCCAGCATAGTGGCTCACGCCTATGGTCCTAGCTACTCAGGAGGCTGAGGCAGAAGGATTGCTTAAGGCCAGGAGTTCGAGGCTGCAGTGCGCTATGATTGTGCCACAGCATTCCAGCCTAGGAAACAGAGGGAGACCTGACGCAAAAAAAAAAAAAAAAAAAAAAAAAATTGATGGAATTTTATTCAGACAGCCAAAATGAATCCAGTATAACGTAGGAAATACTTAGGATGATCAGTGAAACAATTAGGAGACAGTTTTATGTGCTCCATGTCTGTACCTATATATAAAATACCAGTATCTGGATAAAAACAGGAAGAGAATATGTCAAAATGAACACACTGTATCATGCTTTTATGGCAGTAGGATTAAGGTTAGGTTTTCCTCTTTTGCTTTTCAAACTATTCATGAAGTTGCTTGTGGTACTTTTTTTTTTTAGTTTTTAAATGTATAACTTGAGACATTCTTTCTAACTGCCCCCATCTCCTGGTTCCCAACAACCACTTTAGTTAGTTTCTTGTATATCCTTCTGAGATGTGGCAATGTGCTAGCAGCCCTCACTCTCCACGCCTCCTCAGCCTCAGTGTCCGCTCTGGCAGTGCTTGAGGAGCCCTTCAGCCACTGCACTGTGGGAGCCCCTCTCTGGGCTGGCCGAGGCCGGAGTTGGCTCCCTTGCTCGCCAGGAGGTGTGGAGGGAGTAGGCACTGGCGGAAACCAGGGCTGTGCACAGCACTCACAGGCCAGCGCGAGTTCCTGTGGGTGTGGGCGTGGGCTCGGTGGCACCGCACTCTGAGTGGCTGGCAGGCGCCGCCAGCCCCAGGCAGTGAGGGGCTTAGCACCTGTGCCACCAGCTGCAAAGGGTGGGTGTGCCTAGTCCCCCAGCACTGCTGGCCAGTGGGCGCTGTGCTCGAGTTCTCCGTGGGCCTCAGCTGCCTCCCAGCGGGGCAGGGCTCGGGACCTGCTCTGCGGCGCCCAGTTCCATCAACTGCCCAGGGGCTGAGGAGTGCAGGTGCACGGTGCGGGACTGGCAGGCAGCTCCGCCCGTGGCCCTGGCACAGGATCCACTAGGTGAAGCCAGCTGGGCTCCTGAGTCTAGTGGGGACGGGACTTGGAGACCTTTATGTCTAGCTAAGGATTGTAAACACACCCAATCAGCACTTGTTGTCTAGCTCAGGAGTTGTAATAACTATCAGTACTCTGTTGTCTAGCTTCAAGGTTTGTAAATACACCCAATCAGTACTCTGTATCCAGCTTAACCTAGTGCGGGACTTGCGAGTTTTCCTGTCTAGCACATTGATTGTAAACGCACCAATCAGCACTCTGTGTCTAGCTCAGGGTTTGTAAATACCAATCAGTACTCTGTCTAGCTCAAGGTTTGTAAATACACCAATCAGTACTCTGTATCTAGCTAACCTAGTGGGGACTTGGACAACTTTTCTGTCTAGCACTCTGTGTCTAGCTCAGGGATTGTAAACACACCAATCAGCACTCTGTCAAAACGGACCAATCAGCGCTCTGTAAAATGGACCAATCAGCTCTCTGTAAAACGGACCAATCAGCAGGATGTGGGTGGGGCCAGATAAGGGAATAAAAACAGGCTGCCCACCCCAGCCAGCAATGGGCTGCTTTAGTGCCCTTCCACACTGTGGAAGTTTTATTCTTTCACTCTTTACAACAAATTTTGCTGCTGGTCACTGTTTGGGTTCATGCTGCCTTTATGAGCTGTAACACTCACTATGAAGGTCTGCAGTTTCACTCCTGAAGCCAGCAAGACCTGAAGCCAGGGGGAAGAGCAAACAACTCCAGACCTGCTGCCTTTAAGAACTGTAACACTCACTGCAAGGTTCCGCGGCTTCATTCTTGAAGTCAGCGAGACCAAGAACCCACCAATTCTGGACACACTTTCACATTTTTCTTTCCTTTTTTTTTTGAGACTGAGTCTCGCTCTGTCACCCAGGCTGGAGTGCAGTGGCGCCATCTCGGTTCTGTGCAACCTCCGCCTCCCGGGTTAAAGCAATTCTCCTGTCTCAGCCTCCGGAGTAGCTGAGATTACAGGCGCAAGCCGCCATACCTGGCTAATTTTTGTATTTTTTGTAGAGACAGAGTTTCACCATGTTGGCCAAGCTGGTCTCAAACTCCTGAGCTCAGGTGATCTACCCACCTTGGCCTCCCAAAGTGCTGGGATTACAGGTATGAGCCACTACACCCAGCCATCCTTCCACATTTTCTTGATGCAAATATAAGCAACTACATATATATTTTATTTTATTTTATTTTATTTTGAGGCAAGGTCTCACTTTGTTGCCCAGTCTGGAGTGCAGTAGTGCTACCACAGCTCCATGCAGCCTCAACCTCCTGGGCTCAAGTGATAGTTTTGCCTCAGCCTCCAGAGCAGCTGGGACTACAGGCACGTGCAGCCACACACTTGGCTAAGTTGTTTTTAACAAGTAGAAACGGGGGTCTCACTATATTTCCCAGGCTGGTTTCAAACTACTGGGCTCAAGCAATCCTCACCCCTCAGCCACCCGAAGTGCTGGGATTACAGATAGGAGTTACTGCACCCGGCCCCTGAACAATATTATTTTCCCTCATTCGAACATAAACGCAGCATACCCAAGGCAGTTTTTGCCCATTCCCCCCTTTTTATTACTTTTCTTTTGTATCGGTACATAATACTTTTTTTTAAAAAGGCAAAAATCCCAAACAAATAAGCAAATAGATGTGTGAGAGCTGTGATTGCCAAACAACAGGCAAATGAGAATCCTGCAGGCAGAGGCTCACCTGGTCCAGGCCACCTCCCTCAACCTAAATCTGTCTTCCCATTCACCTCCTAGTAAAATGAAAGGCTCACGTCCGTTGCCATTTACCAAGCATTGGTCTGCAGTCCAGGCTAGTAGGCAAGTATCTGTTCCATGTTGGTTAGTTTTGGGAACAGATCTCAATTGGTTTCTGTCAGCAGCTAGGGGCATCTCCTGCTCTGCTCTTGTCACTTACTGTCCTGTTTCCTCCCAATAAAGAAGACTGTTTCTTTTCTTATTGCTTTAAATTTTTTAGTTGACATGTAATAATTGCACATGTTCACGGGGTACTGAGTGATACTTCCATACATGTCTAAAATGTGTAATGAACAAATGAGTGTACTTAGCACATCTATCGCCTCAAACACCCATTGTTTCTTTGTGTTGGAAACATTCAAAATCCTCTCTTCTAGCTATTTGAAAACATAAATTATTGTTAATTCTAGTCATCCTGCAGTGCTATAGAATATCAGAACTTGTTCTTATCTCACTGCAACTTTGTATTCATTAACCAATCTCTCTCCACCCTCCCCTCTGCCTTACCCTTCCCACACTCTTGTAACCACAATTCTTGAAGTGGACTAATTTTTAACAATATAGGCAGCCTTAGTTATAACTAAAGACGAATTCCCTCCCCTGCAGAGGTAGCCTGCCCTGTCCAGCCTGCCCTGTCCTGCTTGCCCATTTGCAAATAAGATAAAATCCCTGAGTGTCTTGGGACAATTAAGAGCTTCCAAGGCCTTCAGCGGAAAGCTGAGACGCCTCTGGCTGTGAGGGCTGCCCAGTTCCAGTCTGGGTCCCACCCTTGCATGGCACCCTGCCTTGCCTGTTCTGAAAGCTGGAAGCATCTGGGTGTGGCTGGCCCCAGACACCCTGGGAGACAGAACTGTACTCCAGAACCCCAAAGGTAGGATGCCATCAGGTAAAGAGGATGTCGCAGCAGCGGGAAAAGGAGCAGGTGAACATTTGTCAGAGGCCACTGCTCTCTCGAATGTCTCCTGTCGTTGATTTAGCTTAAACTGTGTCCCTTTCTTTTCTGGGCCTGGTTGTGGCTCCTGGGAACAGCCATGGGGTGGCTGACTGGACTGGATTCTGCTCCCTAGGCTGGGCAGACCCTGGTTACTTGGCCCTGAAATATTAGAAAGCTGGGAAGAAGTCCCAGATCTCAGGACACCCTCACCCTGGGTACCGCACTAGAGCCAGGTCCTTGTGTTTGGTGGATGGCAACTTCTCAGTGCCTCAGGTTCCCCATGGGAGATGGGTACAAGAACCACCTTCCCTTTCATCATGGGATGCAACAAAAAAGTCAGATCAGGATGGCAAACTCAGGTGCCTCCAATGAGCAAATGGGGAAGGCAGCTGGATTAAAAAGAGAATAGATTTCATTTTTCTTTTTTTTTCTGAGGCGGAGTCTTGCTGTGTCACCCAGGCTGGAGTGCAGTGGCACGATCTTGGCTCACTGCAACCTCTGACTCCCAGGTTCAAGTGATTCTCCTGTCTCAGCCTCCCCAGTAGCTGAGATTACAGGTGCACGCCGTCATGCCTGGCTAATTTTTTTCTATTTTTAGTAGAGATGTAGTTTAGCCATGTTGGCCAGGCTAGTCTTGAACTCCTAGATTTATTTTCTTGAAACATGAAGCTCTTTTGGCTTAGCTTAGATTTCCTAGCCATTTGGTAGAGACATAGGAATGAAAAACACCACTTGCCTTCTCAATCCTGCTCTAAGGAAAACTAGAGAGTGTAGTTGACGGTAGCTGCCATGGGCCTCAGTGCGGGCAGGGGATGGGCCGTGGGGATGGAGGGGGCGATGCCACTTCCAGGGGGCATCAGCAGGCCATGGCCAGACAGGAAAGCAAGCCTTTTGCTGCCAGGGCAAACTTTTCAAGAGATGTCAGAAACCTGTATTTATTTAGTTACTCTTTTACATTTCTCAATGTTTAAATGCTGGCAAATGATTCAAGAAAGTTTCAAACACTATGGGCCAATCAAAACAGGTCTCAGGGCCAGATTTCAGCCTCAGGCTGCCAGTTCACTGACCTCAGACCCAGACCTTTTTGGAGCCACGTGCCGGCTGGCACTCGGCCTGCTGTTTCCACAGGCCGTGGGGAAGGTCCGCAGACCAGCCGTCCCGCCCCACAGCTGTCATTCTCTGGGAGACACTGAAAGATTTCATTTTGAAATATAAATGTACTAAGGATTTTCTGCAAGTTTGTCACCCACCTTTTTCACTGTTTCTCAGCAACAGCTTGACATAGCTTAAGTGCTCTGCACATGGGTGACTGCAAGCTGGGCAAGTCATTCCTCTCTAGTCCTCGGTTCCATCATCTGTAACGTGAAGGGGTCCAACTAGACACTCATCCAGCTCAACCTTCACTGGCTCCAAGACCAATTTTGGGGTGTGGGGAAGGAGTTTTTCTAAAGGTAACAACTTCACTCATGGTTTTAGCTGAGTCTCTTAAGAGTGCACTGCAGAGGTAATTTTAAATCTTCTAGTAGTCACATTAAAAAATTAAAAATTAGCTGGGTGTGGTGGTGGGTGCCTGTAGTCCCAGCTACGCAGGAGGCTGAGATGGGAGGATTGCTTGAAGCTGGGAGGCAGAGGTGGCAGTGAGTTAGATCACGCCACAGAACGCCAGCCTGGGTGACAGAGAGAGATCCTGTCTCAAAAAAATATTAAAAAATTTAAAAAATAAAAAATAAAGTTAATGTTAATGCATTTTATTTAATGCAACATAGAAACATATCAGTTCAATATGTGATCAATATAAACATATTAATGGGATATCTGACATTACTTTTTCACCCCAAGTTTTGGAACTCCAGTGTGTGTCTTACACTCACAGAACATTTCAGGTGCTCTGTGGCCATCTGTGGCTAGTGGCTACCATATCAGAAAGTGCAATTCCAAGGCAAGAAGTGCCAGCAATTGCCACATTCCCAAGAGAGACGCTAGATTACCTAAGCGGGAAGAGAATCCTGCATCTCCCCGAGTAGGTAAAGCAGTTCATATTCTCCCCACCTGCCCCTCAGCCACATTCTTTCCACTGAGAACATGTCTTCATGGGCCCCACGTGGTGGCTCACGCCTGTAATCCCAACACTTTGGGAGGCCGAGGTGGATCACTTGAGGTCAGGAGTTTGAGACCCCATCTCTACTAGAAATACAAAAATTAGCCTGGCGTGGTGGTGCATGTCTGTAGTCCCAGATACTTGGGAGGCTGAGGCATAGAGTCACTTGAACCCAGGAGACAGAGGTTGCAGTGAGCCGAGACCGCGTCACTGCACTCCAGCCTGGGTGATAAAGCGAGACGCTGTCTCCAAAAAAAAAAAAAGAAAATCTTCATAGTGAAGGATGACCACAGCATGCTCAGCTTACCTGGCATACACTGCTGTCCAGCTCAGCAATCAGACAATACAGTAGTCCCCCTTATCCACGCACGGTTTCAGTTACCCGAGGTCAGCCTCAGTCCGAAAACACCAAATGGAAATTCCACTAATAAACAATTCATAAGTTTTAAATCATGGCTGTTCTGAGTAGCGTGATGAAATACTGTGCCGTCCTGCTCTGTCCTGCCCGGGATGTGAATCATCCCTTTTCCAGCATGTCCATGCTGCAGACACTCCCCACCAAGTTAGTCACTTAGAGACACTTCAGTTATCAGATCCACTATCACAGAATCGCAGTGCTTGTGTCCCAGTAACTCTTCTTTGACTTAATAATGCCCCCAAAAGTGCAAGAGTAGTGACATTGGCATATTGTTATAAATGTTCTATTTTATTATTGTTATTGTTAATCTCTTACTGTGGCTAATTTATAAATTAACATTCACCATAGGTATGTATGTATAGGAAACAACAAACCTTATAGGATAGCAGGGTAGTAACCCTACCGTATAGGATCGTAGGGTTTCATACTATCTGTGGTTTCAAGCATCCGCTAGGGGGCTTGGAACATATCCCCTGCAGGTAAGGGGGGACTCCAGTATCTGTTTCCACCATCAGCTATCAGAGTCCCCCCTTATTCGGGGCTCAGCTTACCAGGTATGTACTGTTGTCCAGCCCAGCAATCAGCCCTGGTGCCAGCTCTGAGTAGGTAAGACGCAGGGAGCAGAGAGTAAGAGCCCGCTCTGGGACTTGTAGCTGACACTGCCTCCAGCCGGTGAGGGCCACTATCCCACCGCTGTTGACCCTGAAGTAGCCATAGGCAGCTGTGAGGGTGGGGAAGAGAAACTTGAGGTGGAGAATGCAGGCAACACCCACCCAGGCCCCCTGGTGAAAGGCAGGCTCCCAGGCTGCAGCAGCCTGGCCCTCGGTGGGAGAAAATGAAGTTTGAGAGTCCTGGATCATTCTGTGGGGTAGATTTACTCATTACTGAACTAAGGCAGTTTGTGTTTCTAAAATTAATCAGAGGGCTTGCTTTAAAACATTCCAGAGGCTGGGTGTGGTGACTCACGCCTGTAATCCTGGCGCTTTGGGAGGCTGAGGTGGGCGGATCATGAGGTCAGCAGATCAAGACCATCCTGGCCAACATGGTAAAACCCTGCCTCCACTAAAATACCAAAAATTAGCCAGGTATGGTGGCGCGCGCCTGTAGTTCCAGCTACTCAGCAGGGTAATTGCTTGAACCCGGGAGGCAGAGGTTGCAGTGAGCCGAGATCACGCCACCACACCCCAGCCTGGTTACAGCACAAGACTCCATCTCAAAAAAAAAAAGTTCCAGAAAAAAAATTTGTTGGAGTGAGGTGGGAATTCATATAACAACATGGCTGTGAATGGTTACATGGCAATCCACCATACCATTGTCTTTTTTTCTGGTGATGCGTGAAAATTTCCATAGTGAAAAATTTTGAACGGTGGCTACAGGTCTTTTTAAATTGTGAGTAAGCAGGAGAGGTACAGAACCTGCTGGAAATTCACGCATGGGTGGGATCTGAGCTATCTTCACAGAGTAGGTTTCAATGGGCAAACTATAGGGGGAAATGATAAAATAATCCAGGTGTTTTCTGAGTACACTCTGTGAGATCACTTGTCCAATGTTCTGCTTATTTTTTCTGGGTGGTTAAATTTATGTGTTCCCATCCTCCATTCCTAGAGAATGCCTTCTGGCCAAGACTTCCCCAGTGCTCACGCCAGCAGGATCTGGGCAGTTCTGTGGCTCCCTGGCTTTTTTGGGCGATCGGACGACGTGGCAGCTCCTTGCCACAGACACCAAGATAGATGTTCCCAGAGTACAGAGCCCTGGGGGTGCGGAAGGACAGCCTCTGTGAAGATATTCAGCACAGCAGGGGCCATTAGTCACCAAGGATCATTTGACATTTTGAAATGAACTCCTGGGCTCTCCTAAGTAAGCTGGAACACTGAATCATGCCTAGGCCGGTGGCCGTGTCTGGGGCTGAGGGTCCCTGCCAGGAGGGGAGGCTGGGTGCAGCGCCTCAACGCGGGGAAGTAAGCAGCATAGCGCATGCGCAGGAACCTCCTCGGTCAGCCTGTAGTTCCTCCGCTGGGGTCACAGCCCATGGCAGCTTCAGCGGTGTGGGTGTTTGACCTCGCTTACCATGGACCTTTGTGACAAGCCTTACTGGCTCTTCTTCAGGAAGTTGCCACCGAATGTCAGCCGAAACCTGAGTCGGCTGAGGCCTAGGCCAAAGCTCCCTCTAGCTGTCCTTTCTCAGGCCCAGAGGATGCTCACGGAGAAAAGCCACCACTCAGTTGAGTCCATCTCTGGCACCAAAGCTCACAATGAGGCTACGCCGAGGAAACTGGCTTTTCATAGTTAGAATTGGTTTTCTTCCCTGAGCGTGACAGCCAAAACTTTATGAAGACTCCCTGAATGCTGGGCATTGTTCAATGCTTGGAATCATGTAATCCTCACAGCAACCCTGGGAGGAGGGGCTTTCCGCTCCCTGTTGTAAGGATGAGAAACGGAAGGCTTGCAGAGGTTACCATGAAGTGACTTGCCCAAGGGCACATAGCGGGCGAGTTGTGTCTAGGACTCAACCCGGCCACAAAAGCCTGGCTCTCAACCACTGATCCTGCCTCCCCGGGAACTTTAGGAAACCAGGCTTATTACAAGTTCCATTCAAGGCAGGGATGGGCGGGGATCCCAGCTGAGGCCCTGGAGCAGTCCTGCAGCCTTACATTTCTTCAAAGCTAGGTAGGTGTGGGACATTCCAATCTAGGTGTGGTCAAGTGAGGCCCTGTCATGCAGGGGTTCCTGGGTGACCTAGGGGAAGAATTATTATTATTATTATTATTTATTTATTTTTTTTGGGGGGGACAGGGTCTTGCTTGGTGGCCCAGGCTGGAGTGCAGTAGCTCAATCATGGCTCACTGCAGCCTCAACCTCCCGAGTTCAAGCTCCCACCTCAGCCTCCAGAGTAGCTGGAACTACAGGCACGTGCCACCAGACCCAGCTAATTTTTGTATTTTTTTGTAGAGAGGGGATTTCACCGTGTTGTCCAGGCTGGTCTCGGACTCCTGGGCTCAAGCCATCTGCCCACTTCAGCCTCCCGAAGTGCGGGGATCACAGGCATGAACTATCGCATCCGCCCTGTGCTGTCTTTTAAGATTCATTGGTGAGGCCAGGCGCGGTGGCTCATATCTGTAATTCCAGCACTTTGGGAGGCCGAGGCGGGTGGATCACAAGGTCAGGAGATTGAGACCATCCTGGCTAACATGGTGAAATCCCGTCTCTACCAAAAAATACAACAAATTAGCCAGGCATGGTGGCACGCGCCTGTAGTCCCAGGTACTCGGGAGACTGAGGCAGGAGAATGGCTTGAACCCGGGAGGTGGAGCTTGCAGTGAGTCGAGATCGCGCCACTGCACTCCAGCCTGGGCGACAGAGCAAGACTCCGTCTCAAAAAGAAAAAAACAAACTAACATTGGTGAATGAGTTCATTCATTTACTAGGAATTCTTGGATGTTTGTGTATAAATGCCTATCTCCCCAACCAGACTCTGAGCCCTTTTAATCAACTCAATGCATTATGAAACAAACCAACAATGCAAGCCGACTAAAAAAAAAAAAAAATGTGAATCTTGTCCCCAAGTAGGAACTTCCCCAAAAATCTCCTGATCTTCCAATAGCCCCTTCTCCCCTGCACAGCTAGCATGGGTTCTGGGGTAGGGTTTCTGTTTCCAAAAGTGCCTCATAGGAACTTATCATTAGTTCTCCAAATATGGGGAATGCTCATTTGTTTGCTTGTGTGAAAATGAATGTATAGTTTACCCAATACACACACAGACACCTACAGACAGACACACACACACACACACACACACATATATGTTAGTCGAGCACAGAGAACAAAATTTGGAAAAGTGCCAGATCATGAAGCGTGTTTAATGCTGGGGTCGGGCCAAAATGTCATTATAGGCAATTTTCACCTTTTGTGAATGCTTACAGCTTATTCAAAAAATATTTTCAAAATAAAATATTGAGTATGTATAAAAGAATAGCAATAAAATGTAAGTAAGGTCTGAAGAGTTATGATACAATAGACACTCATATACTCACCACCTGGGCAAAGAAATAGAACTCTGAAGTCCCCTGTTAGCCCTCTCCAGTGCCATCCCTGCCCCTTATCCTTCAGAGGTAACCATGTCCCTGAATTCTGTATTTATTGGTCTACTTTTCTTTTAGTTTTACCATATATGTTTGCAGCCTGGACAAGCTTATTTTCATTTTGCATTTTACATTTTCAATAAATGGAAATATAAGTACTTTTCTGCAACTTGGGAGATTAATCCATGTTGTTGCATATAGTTCATTCATTTTCAGTGAGTACAGTTTATTCGTTTTCAGTGCTATATAGTATTCCATTGTATGAATATATTATAATGTATTTAGCTATTTTCTCATTATTGGACAGCTGCATTGTTTACAGTTTTTTAAAAAAATATTATAAGTGGGGCTATTATGAACATTTTTGTACAAGTCTCACGGTGTTACGCATTGCCATTGAGAAAAATATCTGAGAGAGGAATTTCTGGTCATAGAGAATGTACATATTTAACTTTACTAGATGATGTCAGTCATCCAAAGTGGTTGTACAAATGTATACTCCCACCACAGTCTTTGGAAGCTTCCATTGATCCTCTTCCTTATCAACACTCAGCAATTTTCTTGTTAGACTTCTTAATTTTAGCTGCTGGGTGGGTGAGTAATAGTGTCTCATTGTAGTTGTAATTTGCATTTTGCTGATTACCGATGAGGTTTAGCACATTTTCATGTTTATTGGCCATTTGGAAATCTTTTCTGAAGTGCCCGTTCGATTTAAATTTTTTTTTCTCTTTGTCCTCTGGTGCTAAAACTGAAAACCTGTTTAATACTTTAGTCTATTTTCTACTGGGTTTTGATGTCAGTTTTGGTAATGCTTTCTATATCCTAGAGATGGGGGTCTTTAATATGTGCAGCAATGATTACTGCCAGTTCCTCGGCTCGCCTTTTCATTCTCTTCGTGGTGTCTTCTGATGAACAGGAGTTTCTAAATGTAATGCACTCAAACTTAGCAACCATTTCCTTTATGTTCAGTACTTTTTGTGTTCTGTTTAAGTTTTCCTATCCTGACAGCATGAAGATATTTTCCTATATTAGTTTCTGGAAGCCATCTTGTTTTGCCTTTCATCTTTAAATCTACCATCTACACTGATTGCTGTGTACGTTGTGCGGTGGGGTCACATTTCTTTTCCTTTTTCATGTGGATATCCATGGAGCTATTGAATAGAAATGAGTGTCCTTTTCCCACTGCCCTGCAGAACTGCCTTTTCCATAAGTGTGCATGTGCCATAGATCCGTCTCTATCCTATTGGTGTATGAGTCCATTCTCACACTGCTATAAAGAACTACCTGAGACTGGGTAGTTTACAAAGAAAAGAGGTTTAATTGACTCACAGCTCCACAGGCTGTGCAAGAAGCATGGTTGGGGAGGCCTCAGAAAACTTAAAATCATGGCAGAAGGTGAAGGGGAAGCAAGCACATCTTACCATAGTAGAGCAGGAAAGAGAGAGCAAAGGGGGATATGCCACACACTTTTCAACAACCAGATCTTGTGAGAACTCACTCACTATCATGAGAACAGCAAGGGTGAAATCTGCCTCCATGATCCAATCACCTCCCACCAGGTCCCTCCCCCACATTGGGAATTACAATTTGACATGAGATTTGGGTGGGAACACAGAGCCAAACCATATCAATTGGTCTCTCTATGTTTGTTATACAGTATAACAGTATAATGTCTTATTTTAGCTTTCTAATGAATCTTGCTTCCTGACAGAGGAGATCTTCAAGACGATGTCAGCTACCCTTGACCTTTTGCATTTCCTTATTAATTTTTTGTTTTGTTTTGTTTTTGTTTTTGAGATGGAGTCTTGCTCTGTCGCCTGGGCTGGAGTGCAGTGGCGTGATCTTGGCTCACCACGACCTCCTGACCTCGTGATCCACCTGCCTTAGCCTCCCAAAGTGCTGGGATTACAGGCGTGAGCCACCAAGCCCGGCCTTCTTTTGAATTTTAAAATCACCTTGTCTGGGCCAGGTGTGGTGGCTCACGCCTGTAATCCCAGCACTTTGGGAGGCAGAGGTGGGTAGATCTCCTGAGGTCAGGAGTTCAAGACCAGCCTGGCCAATGTGGTGAAACCCTATCTCTACTACAAATACAAAAAGTAGCCAGGCATGGTGACAGGAGCCTGTAATCTCAGGTACTCGGGAGGCTGAGGCAGGAGAATCGCTTGAAACCTGGAGGCGTAGGTTGCAGTGAGCCGAGATCGCACCACTGGACTCCAGCCTGGGCTACAAGAGCGAGATGCCGCTTCGAAAAAGAAAAAATCAGCTTGCCTGTTACCACAAGAAGAAAACTTTGATTGGGCTTGCACTGAATCTATAGATTGGTTTTGGACGAATTTATATCTTTACAATATTGAGTCTTCCAATTTCTGAGCATGATGTCATTCTTTATTTAGTTAGATCTTCTTTTTTTCAGTACTGTTTTATAGTTTTAAACATACGAGTCTTGAACATCTTTTGTTAGAATTATTCCTAGGTATTTAATTATTTTGATGCTATTTTAAAATTTAATTTCCAAACTACTACAGGACCCTAGAGATGCAACTGATTTTTATACTGATCTCGTATTTCAAAAACTTGCTATACTGGCCCTTTCTACATTTATTGAGATAATATGAGTTTTCACTTTCATTATGAACGTGTGTCAAATTATAATGATTGATTTTCCAAAGCTGTCACTCTTGCAGTCTAGAAATAAATTCCACTTGGCCATGATACATTATCCTTTTTATATTATATATCATTGGATTTGGTTTGCTAATTTTTTAAAGGATTTCAAAAATTGATATTAATGACACTTGACTTACATTTTCCCTTTTTGTAATTTTGCTGTCAGGTTTGGTATCAAGGCTATGTTTTAAAAAATAAGTTTGGTGTGGTGGCTCATGCCTGTAATCCCAGTACTCTGGGAGGCTAAAGCTGGCGGATCACCTGAGGTCAGGAGTTTGAGAACAGGCTGGCCAACTAGGCGAAACCCCATCTCTACTAAAAGTACAAAAATTAGCCAGGTGTGGTGGCGAACGCTGGTAATCCCAGCTACTCAGGAGGCTGAGGCACAAGAATCGCTTGAACCCGGGAGGCAGAGGTTGCAGTGAGCAGAGACCATGCCACTGCATTCCAGCCTGAGAGACAGAGTGAGATTCCATCTCAATAAATACATAAATAAAAATAAAAAATAAGTTTGGGATTATTCCTCTTTTTCTATTCTCTGGAAAAGTTGTGTAAGATTAGTGTAAGGGTTTCCCTAAAAGTAAAAACTTACCACTGAAGCTGTCTGGAAGTGAAGGGTTCTTTGTGGGGAAGGATTTAGTAACAAATTTAATTTCCTTGATAGATATGGACTATTTAGATTTTCTATTCTTGTGTCAGTTTTGATTAAGTGGTATTTTTGTTAAGAAGTTATTCATTGTCAGTTTTCCAATGTAATGCCCAAAGTTGTCATAATATCCTCTCATCATCTTTTTTCTTTTCTTTCTGTTTTTCTTTTTTTTTAGAGATGGAGTCTCGCTCTGTTGCCAGGCAGGAGGGCAGTGGCGCGATCTCGGCTCACTGCAGCCTCTGCCTCCTTGGTTCAAACCATTCTCCTGCCTAGCTGGGACTACAGGCACAAGCCACCACACCCAGCTAATTTTTGTATTTTTAGTAGAGATGGGATTTCACCATGTTGACCAGGATGGTCTTGATCTCTTGACCTTGTGATCCACCTGCCTCGGCCTCCCAAAGTGTCTTTTCTTTTTTCTGTGAGACAGAGTCTCTCTCTGTCACCCAGGCTAGAGTGCAGTGACAGGATCTTGACTCACTGCAACCTCTGCCTCCATGGTTCAAGTGATTCTTGTCCCTCAGCCTCCCCAGTAGCTGGGATTACAGGTGTGCACCACTACATCTGGCTACTTTTGTATTTTTAGTAGAAATGAGGTTTCACCATGTTGGCCATGCTGGTCTGGAACTTCTGGCCTCAAGTGATCCGCCCACTTTGGCCTCCCAACGTACCGGGATAACAGGCATAAGCCACCACACCCAGCTCCCTTATTATCTTTTGAATGTGTGTGGGATCTGTAGTGATGGCTTCTATTTCATTCCTCATGTTGGTTGTTTGGATTTCACTCTTTCTAGTCAGCAGCTTATTGATTGATTTCTTTCTTCTTCTTGTTTTTTTGAGGTGGAGTCTCATTCTGTTACCCAGGCTGGAGTACAGTGGCGTGATCCCAGCTCATAGTAACCTCCGCCTCCGCCTCTGCCTCTGCCTCCTGGGTTCAAACTATTCTCCTGCCTCAGCCTCCTGAGTAGTTGGAATTACAGGTGCATGCCACCATGCCCAGCTAATTTTGTATTTTTAGTAGAGATGGGGTTTCACCATGTTAGCCAGGCTGGTCTCGAACTCCCAACCTCAGGCTTCCCAAAGTGCTGCGATTACAGGCGTGAGCCACTGTACCTGGCCATTGACTGATTTTTTTGAACAAAGAACCAATGTTCAGCATTGTTGAATTCTCTATTTTATTTGTTTTGTATTTTATTAGTTTTGTTCTTATCATTACTATTTCTCACCTTCTACTTTTTTGGGGGGCTAATTTGCCTTCTTTGAAAAAAAGTTTTTTTAAAAGAATGCTTAGATCATCAACTTTCAGTATTTCTCCTTTTCAGTTGTGCAATTAAAGGTATATATGTCTCTCTAGGCATAGTTTTGGATGCATGCCACAGGTTTAGAGATTTTTATTACATATTATTATTTGGTTCAGAAATATTTGGTTCTGGCTGGGCATGGTGGCTCATTCCTGTAATCCCAGCACTTTGGGAGGCTGAGACACACAGATTACCTGAGGTTGGGAGTTCGAGATCAGCCTGACCAACATGGAGAAACCCTGTCTCTACTACAAATACAAAATTAGCTAGGCGTGGTGGCACATGCCTATGATCCTAGCTACTTGGGAGGCTGAGGCAGGAGAATTGCTTGAACCTGAGAGGTGGAGGTTGTAGTGAGCTGAGATCGTGCCATTGCACTCCAGCCTGGGCAACAAAAGAGAAACTCCATGTCAAAAAAAAAAAAAAAAGAAAAGAAATATTTGGTTCTAAGTTACTTTTTTGATACTGTCTTTGATCTAAATGTTACTTAGAAGTTTATGAATTTCCAAACATATGGAGATTTTATAGGATTTTCAAATTGATTAAAATTTCATTTCTACAGTGGTCAAAGAATATATTCTGTGACTTCATTTTTTTTGGCATTTGTTGCAAATCAATGGCCCAGAACATGATATATATATTTGTAAATTGTCTGTGTCCTTAAAACAAATGTGTGTTCTGCAGTTGTTGGGTTCAGTGTTATATATATATATCGGTTAGGTCAAATTTGTGAATCATGTTTTTACAATTTTGACTTTCAAAAAACTTTTTAGTTTTAAATATAACACACCTTCAGAAAATCACATAAAACAACGTACTGCTTAATGAATTTTATAAGGTGACTATTTTTGCAACCACTACTCATGTAAGAAGATAGAAGCTTGCAAGCAAGTGCCCTCTGCTAATCGTAGCCATCCTCTTACCCCACAAAAATGTCTACTATTCTGACTTTTATAGTAATGACCTTCTTGTCTTCATGATTTTGTCACCCAAGTATAAATACCTAAACACTACAGTTTAATTTTGACTTTTTAAAAACTGTTTTTATATGTCTCTTAATTTGTAGTTTTCCTCTTCTTCTGTCTCATAATTTGTTTTAAAAAACCAGGTCATTGGTAGAGTTTCTCTTATTCTGGACTTTTCTTTTCTCTTTTTTCTTTTTCCTTTTTTTGAGACAGGCTCTGTCACCCAGGCTGGAATGCCCTGATCTTGGCTCACTGCAGCCGCAACCTCCTGGGCTCAGGTGATCCCCCTCAGCCTCCTGAGTAGCTGGGACTACAGGTGCACACCATGCCCAGCTAATTTTTGTATTTTTTGTTTTTTATTGAGACACAGCTTCACCATGTTGCCCAGGCTAGTCTTGAAATCCCGGGCTGAAGCAATCTGCCTGCCTCAGCCTCCAAGGGTGCTAGGATTATAGGCGTGAGCCACTGTATTCTGAATTTTGCTGATTACATTTCCATGGCATAATTTCACATACTCCTCTATCCTCTGTATTTCTTGTAGATTGGTAATTGACGCTAGAGGACTAATGAGAATTATGTTAGTTTTGTTGTTTTTTGACAAGAGTCTTCATGAATAGTTGCTTGTTTTTTGTTTTTTTCTATCAGGAGGCACAAAATGCCTAGAATTCCCTCTTTATGAGTTTTAGAAGGTATTGGTGTTCAATGTCTAGGTGCATTAATTCATTCAAGGTTGCAAAATAGTGATATTATAGTTCTATCATTCCTCCTTCATTCATTTGCTGGAATACTTCTAGAAAGAGAAAATTTACCTCATCTACTATTTAATTCCCAATTGTACAATTCAATAGAAAAGGCAAGACAAATGCTTAATCATTTCCCTTTCCCTACCAGTTTTCCAAATAAAGAGTTGGTTTCTCAGCAATCCTCCAAGGGTAACCAATTTGTATTTTGTGTGTGTGTGTGTTATAATGAACCAATGGATCTCAACATATTTGATGTGTTTCATACATTGCAGTAACTACCCTGGATGTTCAAATTGTCCCATATTTGAACAGTTGGGCAGTTGGAGAGCTAGTTGGCTCCTGTGTTTCTGAAAGCTTCTTTTCCATCTGGTGAAATGAGTTCCTCCAGGCTTGTCTTGTACAATTCTTGTCCCCGACATTTTTCCCTGAAGCAGTGGTTTCTTTTAGTGAAAAATGATACATTACTATCCAAATATGGTTACTGAAAACAGTTGGAAAGATTATTTTGTGTGTGACCTCTCACCCCATTCTACTTCGCCCTGCTCTTGCTCTTCCTCTTCCAGGGAGCATACAGTTAGTTTCATATGTGCACTTTTTCTTTTATATCCCTCATTCAGTCTCAGTGTTACACACACACACACACACACACACACACACACACACACACACACACACATCAAAATGCCATTCCTTAGCAGTTTCCTAAGAAAAGGGTATAGAATTAATATCCCCTGAGTTTTTTAATGTTTTGCATGTAATTCTTCTGCAATATTCATATTAAAAGTTAATTTGGGCTGGGTGTGGTGGCTCACACCTGTAATCCCAACACTTTGGGAGGCTGAGGCAGGCGGATTACCTGAGGTCAGGAGTTCGAGACCAGCCTGGCTAACATGGTGAAACCCTGTCTCTACTAAAAATACAAAAAATTGGCTGGGTGCGGTGGTTTACGCTTGTAATCCCAGCACTTTGGGAGGCTGATGTGGGTGGATCACCTGAGGTCAGGAGTTTGAGACCAGCCTGTCCAAAATGGTGAAACCCTGTCTCTACTAAAAATATAAAAAATTAGCCAGGCATGGTGGCGGACACCTGTAATCCCAGCTACTCGAAAGTCTGAGGCAGGAGAATTGCTTGAACCTGGGAGGTGGAGGTTGCAGTGAGCTGAGATTGAGTCACTGCACTCCAGCCTGGGCGACAGAGAGAGACTCCGTCTCAAACAAACAAATAAAATGTTAATTTGACTAGATAAACAAAAAATCTTGGCCTTTATCGTCTTTCCTTGACTATCTTAAATATCTTACTCATTTTCTTCTGACATAAAATGTTGCTATCAAAATGTTTTTTGACAAGCACATTTTCTTTTCCTGTAAGTTACTTGGTCTTTTACCTATATATCCAAAAGATTTTTCTCCTTTTTTTCTATAGTATAATATTTAGTTTCTCCAGTTATGGTGTGCCCTTTAGATTCCTTTCAGATGTTTTGTGTGTTTTCCTCAAAGTTTTGGGAAAAAAATGCATTACTCTTTCCTAACTATAATTTTGGAGTTGTCTATTTTTTATTTTAGTTCTAGTTGCTTTTTACATTTTTGAGTCAATGCTATTATGTACATGCAAATTTAGATTTGCTAGATCTTTCTGGTAAATTAAAACTATTATTATAATAAAAGACCTCTTTACCTATAGTAATGTTTCTTGCCTTTAAATCTATTTTTTTCTGATATTAATACCCCAACTTTCTTTAGGTTTTTGATTGCTGTATCTTTTTTCATACTTTAACTTTTATCATTCTGTTTCTTAAGCATGCTTCCTGCAAGCACCTTATAATTGGGTTTTGTTTTTTTAAATTAAGCCAGACAATTTTTATATTTTAATTAGAGCATTTAGCCCATTTATATTTAATATAATTACTGATTCACTTGAGTGTAAATGTTATTATTTACTCTCTCCTTGCCCCAATTAGTCTATGTTCCCTTTCCTTTGTTGCCTTTTAAAAAATTATTCAATTTTCTCATCTCTTAACTTGATAGTTACTTTTTTTTTTTTTTTTTGAGACAGGGTTTCGCTCTTGTTGCCCAGGCTGGAATGCAATGGCACGATCTTGGCTCACTGCCACCAACCGCCTCCCGGGTTCAAGTGATTCTCCTGCCTCAGCCTCCCAAGTAGCTGGGATTACAGGCATGTGCCACCATGCCTGGCTAAGTTTGTATTTTTAGTAGAGACAGGGTTTTTTCATGTTGGTCAGGCTGGTCTCCAACTCCTGACCTCAGGTGATCCACCTGCCTCGGCCTCCCAAAGTGCTGAGATTTCAGGCATGTGCCACTGCGCCCAGCCAGTAGTTACATATTTTTAAAAAAAAGCTCTTTAGTGGTCAGATATTGCAACATATTTGAGTTACCAAATTCTAAAAGGAATTAGTACATTTACCTCTTCTCAGACAATATGAGTGCCTTATAAAGACATTAATTCCATTCACTCTGCTTCTGATTTATATGCTATTATTGTTGTTGCGCACCCCCACCCAGCAGCCTATCAAGCTTTCAAAAGCCATGTTCAGTCTTATCAGCTGTCTGTACAATCAGTAAATGCATCTAGGCCCCAGAAACCTGCCTTATCTGCTTGAGTTTCTGCTCTCCAGAGATCTCGGCTCAGTAATTTTTCACTCTCATCTGGGCTCTTTGATGCCTTCAATAATTTCCATATTTAGTCCAGCTTTTCTAGTTGTTCTTGGTGGGACAATTGTTCTGGTTTACCTATTCTGACATTAGTGGAAGAAGAAGCTCGATACTACTAACTATACTTGATGAAGACCCATTGAGCAGGCATAGGGTATGGCTGCCAGCAAAGCAGTCTAAGCCCCATAGCTCCTCAGAATCTGCAATGTCTGGGAGAGGTGATTCATGGCCCAGCCTGTGATGTTGCATCTGGAGTCAGAGGTGTGTGCTAGCCAGGCCTGGGAACTGTATGTATTGCTTAGCTGTCTCAGTAATGGTGTCTCTTCATCCACAAGGGCACCTGAGGCAGCCCGTGCTGTGCTGAGATTTTGGATCTGTGCCCAGGGCCCAGTGCCATGGAGGTCTACCTAGAAAATAGTCTCTGTTCTACCTTCACCAAGATAGATACAGTGAGCGCTCGGTGCAGGTTCAATGCCCTGTAGTTCAAAGACAGGAGTCTGGGCCAAAGGTTGGTGTTATACCTCATTCTTGCCAGGGACTGAGGAAGGGTGAGAGATGGGCCACTCCTGGAGCTACTGCTTCATCTTCTCATGAAGGTGAATGACGCTGCCACTGCAGGTAGGGGCTCAGAAAGGACAGAGCTCCAGCCTAGGACCTTCACACCTTGCACAACGCCATTTTATCGGTGTTATGGACTGAATTGTCTCCCCCCAAAATTCCTGTATTGAAATCCTAACCCCCAACACCTCAGCATGTGACTGTATTTGGAAATCGGACCTTTATTTATTTATTTATTTATTTTGAGACAGAGTCTCACTCTGTCGCCCAGGCTAGCATGCAGTGGCGTGCTCTCAGCTCACCTTTGCCTCCCAGGTTCAAGCGATTCTCCTGCCTCAGCCTCCCGAGTAGCTGGGATTACAGGCACGTGCCACAATTTGCCTGGCTAATTTTTGTATTTTTAGTAGAGACGGGGTTTTGCCATGTTGGCCAGGCTGGTCCCAAACCCCTGACATCAGTTGAGCTACCCATCTCTGCCTCCCAAAGTGTTGGGATTACAGGTGTCAGCCACCTCGCCTGGCCTGGAAATCAGAGCTTTAAAGAGGTAATTAAGGTTAAGTGAGGTCATGAAGGTCTGGCCCCCATGGTGTCCTTACAATAAGAGGAGGAGGAGACGCCATGTATACATTGGCACAGAGCAAAGCCCATGTGAAGGCAACACAGAAGGTGAGCACTGCTGAAGACGGGCACTGCAGAAGGCAGGCACTGGGCACTGGAGAAGGCAGGTACTGCAGAAGGTGAGCACTGCAGAAGGTGGGCACCAGGTGAAGGCACTGCAGAAGGCGGCCAGCTGAGAGCCGAGGAGAGGAGCAGCAGGAGAAACCAACCCTGCAACACCTCCGTCTTGGACTTCCAGCCTCTAGAACTGAGAAAATGAATGTCTGTTGTTGACACTGCCCAGTGTGGTATTTTGTTACGGCGGTCCTAGTACACAAATACATTTGGGGTGGGGTCAGACACTCAGTTGACAGGAAGGTGATGGTGAAAGTTTCCATCCTCCCTGGAAACACCCCACCCACGTGGTCCTGAGGTGTCTGACTTTCAGAAAGTGACTCTCCCCAGTACTTCATTTGCTCCGTTTGTTTCTAAGTGTGTCTGGGGCTGTTTCCAGCCTTACTTTGTCTTCCTTTACCAACCACCTCCTTCCAAATAAGAAGATTCTAGCAGGTCCATTCTCAGAGGGCAGAAAACCCAGATCTCTGGAGTTTCTGTCCTGAGAGGACCTGGCACCTAACTTCCTGACTTGACTGCTGGAGGGACCTGGAGGACTGTTGATTGGACTTGCTCCTTCATCGGGTCCCCACACCGTGAGTGGCAGGACTAGAGCCTTGCTGCATTATGGGCTTCTTTACTGGCTGGCATACATTTGGCCACTTCTGGCTGTAAACCTCTTGCACAGCTGCGCTTCTTGTTTTGATTCTGTGGTCACTATGGTTTCTGAGATGTCTGAGGAACAACCTGAACAAAGCTGTGGCCCTTGCCCTCCTGACCATGACAGCCCAGACCTAATCCCTGGGACCCCCCAATCCACTGGCGAGGGAAAGCCAGTGAGTGCTTGAAGTGTCACACACTCCCCTGCCCCCAGGGCAGTGGAGCAAGTGAGGAGCCACTTTGTCACTCCCAGGGCGATGGCCCCACCTGTCTCCTGTGGCCTCTGGCGCTGTGTGCGCGTGTGTGGGTGTGTGTGTGCACCTGTGTGTGTTGCTGGTAGTGAACATGCCCTCTGGTGGCCCCCGCAGACAGGCTTGCTGTTCCTTCCCTAGATGTTAGCCTTGCCTCTTTTTTTTTTTTAACCTCTTCTGCATCTGCTTAACCTCAGTTCCAAGTAAACATGCAAGGGACAACAGGCTTCCCTAGGGCCCCCTCTCTTTGCTAGTCCTAAGACCTAAAAGACCTCGCTTTAATTCTTCCAGCCTGAGCCTTTGTTGTAGGTAATTCTAGCTACCTGATTCAAACATGAGAGTAATGGTTTTTGTACCTGAGTCATGTACAAACCTCTGTTACACAAAAGAAACCAGAAGTCGTATGATTCCCTAGGGATGACTGAAATTATTTTGTTTATCATATTACTTAAATAGGTACGAACTTTCTTTTTTTGAGACGGAATCTCGCTTTGTTGCCCAGGCTGGAGTGCAGTGGCGTGATCTTGGCTCACTGCAAACTGTGCCTCCCAGGTTCAAGGGATTCTCCTGCCTCAGCCTCCCCAGTAGCTGGGATTACAGGCATGTGCCCCAATGCCTGGCTACTTTTTTGTATTTTTAGTAGAGACGGGGTTTCACCGTACTAGCCAGGATAGTCTCGATTTCCTGACCTTGTGATCCTCCCGCCTTGGCCTCCCAAAGTGCTGGGATTACAGGCGTGAGCCACTGTGCCCAGCCATAAAATTACTTAAATTCTGAATATTTTAATGACTCTTAAATAATTCTAAAACCAAAATCAGTGTACAAAGAAAACACCAAAAGTCCCTGAAAAACCACCCAAACTCGTTAGCACATTAATGTGACTTGCTGTGTTGTTTTTCTGAACTCAAACACCATGACTGCCGTGCTCAGTGACACCCCGCCTGTGTGGTGTAATCATGGGGCTCTTCAGATCTTGCCTGTATTGGAAAAATTGCCACATTTCACTCATACAGAACACTATCGTGGTATTTACAAATGACATCATCTACTCCGTCCTATTAAATTACTACTATTTGGCTCTGAGATCTCTAGAAGTACTTAGTTGTGAGATGATCTGTCATCTGATGTCAGATGTGTTTACATTAATTTTTAAGACTTTCATTCAAATGAAAACTAAAAGTCTTGTAGAACCTCCTGAATGTGTCTGGTGTGAGTCTCAGGGTGTTTGGAGACTCCAGATCTAAAATTCTTGGATTTGAGATCCTGGTATTTCACTTAAGAAGCTCTTTACCTGCCGCTCCCTAGGCCTGGGTTTGACTCCAGCCACTCCCAATGCCCTGTGGGGCTGAGGTCCCTTAAGCAGGCACTGGGGGCGTGGCTTGTTTTTGTTTTGCTTCTCCTGGGCAGGGCAGGTGCACACTACATGCTCCATGCGAACTGAAACACAAAGTGCTGGGTGGCCGCTCAGCAGACGGTGCTCCCTGCTCCCCTGTGGCTCCTCAGCTCAGTCTGTGAAGGGTCCCCACGCCCCCAGGCTGGGGCTGGCTGAGGGGGGCCTGCTACCCAACTGATGCTGGTTGGGGACCAGCTGCTCACCGTGCCTCCACCAGAGGAAAAAATAGCAGTTCAGTCTTTGGAAAAAACTAGCGACTCACACGACCAGAATAGCAACTGAAGACGCTCTAAAAAACAGAAACACCTGCTTCAGAATTATGGCAGGAAATGAGATTTCAGAAATGCCACAAGAAGCTGGTGTCGCAGCTGCCCCTCCCTCGTGTTCCCCCAGCCTTCGCCCGCCAGCTGGGGCTGCCCACAGGGAAAGCCCCTTGGCCCACTGCCGTGGTGGCCGCTGGACAGGGCCTGGCATGTGGGGTCAGGGCCCAGTGTCGCCTGCCTGGGGCTGTCTAGCAGCTGCCCCTGCTATGCTGGCTGTGGGCAAGACTCCACACTCCTGTGTCTGAGCCTCTGGAGTGGTAACAGAAACTCAGGGTGGACTGCTCATGCAGAAAAGGGGGATATGTGGTCTCTTGCGAGCCTCCTGGACTGAGCCTTTCTTAGGCAAACTGTGCAGATGTTGGTTGAGCCTCTGGATTGATGACATCTCTTGAGGGACTCCACAAGGCTTTCAAGGGAAGTGGAGGGGTGATGTGTGAGCAGGGTTCTCCAAAGTGGGGTGCATACATCCCAGACGGTTCAAGGAAAGAAAAATAATAGTGCATCTACTTAGATGAACGTGTTGCTTCCAATATGAAAGAAAAAGCTCTGTGATGCTGGTAATTTTGAATGTTGAGGGACTCACGTGCCTTAGACGGCTGTGTGGGAGGAGTACTTTGTGGGAGGAAGAGCGGGGATTTCATCAAATTGCAACTTCCATAGTGCCCACCAAAGGGAATTTAGATATTCTATTATCTATTTTTAAGTCAACTAAGGCTCCCAAAAAGGATAAGTGGCTTTAAAACAATGTTGAAAAGAAATCTTGGACTGAAGATAACACTAATATGGAAATCACACTGCACAGCCCCCACATGGCAGAGCTGACCCTCCCTCCTCTGCCCCCAGCCACATTATGAAATGAAAACAGCAGCGCTTTCCTCAGATCTTGCAGAGTTGGCTGCAATTGCAATCATCCAGAAGACTATTTGAAATACGACTTTACATCCATAATCATTCTAGTTGGATGTCGTCTAAAATTGCGTATTGTGCCAAGAGAAGGTAATAAGACATTTAAAATATTGTTAATTTCACCTTTATCTCATCCTTTTTACTCTTCTTTTTTGGATGTTAAAAAATAATAGTATGATAGTGCAATGTATGATAGTGCAGGGATTCCTGATCCAGCCCAGTGGATCTCAGGCCCACCCCCAGAGTTTCTGATCCATTGAGTCTGGAATGGAACAGAGAATTTGCCTTTTTTTTTTTTTCTTTTTTTCCAATTAACCATTATTTCCTTCATTTTGTTTTCATTATAGCATGTTTGCTTATTTTACAGCAAGCAGAAAATAAGTTGGGTCTTGTTTTGATCCAAACATTGATGTTTGAAAAGCTGTACACAATATTTCCTAAAAATAACACATAACATTACCTTTTTAGAAGTTTCTATAAGAAAGAAAATACGATGTTTAACCTCACAATTTTCCTCTTTGCCACAACTTCAAACTACTGGTACAGTTTTAAATAGACTTTTTGTTGTTTAACCACACATCCAGGAAAATCTCAAAATATTATAGAAACGTGCATATAAATGATGCATAGCAGAACTTGGACATTAACTGCAAATGGTAAATAAAGGAAAGTTAGAAACACCATCAAATATACAAAGGTTCTAGAATCCATCCTTTATAAACACATTCCACAAACAATATTTAAAAGCCACGTTTTTGTTCTTTACAGGCAAAGCCTAGATTACTAAAACCAAAATTGAAAAAAGTAATCCTTTAAAAGGAATTGTTTCCCTAAGATAATTCATACTTCAATATGTAAGCAAGCATGTCAGATTTTAAAAGATGCTTTTTATTCTGAAACGAGATTGGACATGTCAAGTCACTTTTGCCCCCAAAACAATCTTTCAGAGAAACACTTTAAATTGTAAATGATATATTTGAATGAAGGGTATAATAAATGAAGGATATTACTCCATTTTTAGTCAGGCACTACATTGATAACCAAAACTCAGAGATGTGACTTGCTGAAAGTTGACTAATTCTTTTTCCAAAATTACTTTGAACTTCATGGCACCACAGAATCACCTAGAATGAAGTGCTGTCTTTCATCTTAGCTCACATTAAATACACTGAGGCATGAAGAGCAAACCTCCCTCATAAAGAGGTAGGCAAATATGTATACAAACGCACACGCCACATACTGCAAGCATCAAAATTTAGTACTTTTATATTTTATTTTTTTGAGATGAAGTCTCACTGTGTCACCCAGGCTGAAGTGCAATGGTGCGATCTCAGCTCACTGCAACCTCCGCCTTCCGAGTTCAAGAGATTCTCTTGCCTCAGCCTCCTGAGTAGCTGGTATTACAGGCACATGCCACCATGTCCGGCTAATTTTAGTATTTTTAGTAGAGACGAGGTTTCACCATGTTGGCCAGGCTGGTCTCGAACTCCTGACCTCAGGTGATCCGCCTGCCCCAGCCTCCCAAAGTGGTGGGATTATAGCTGTGAGCCACCGTACTCGGCCTAAAATTCAGTACTTTTACATATGCACGTGCAAAATCTACTTTGAAACAATTTACTTGCTTCTAACAGCAGTATGAAAACAAAGCAATACCATGGTCAACAATGCTCCTTAAATCTTAGAATAATTGCATAGGAACATTCTTTTCCCCTTAAAATGATTTCTGCCATCACTGACCTGCTCAAATTTTAAGGTAAGTTTTTCTCATGTTTTCTATGTCCAAATCTTCATAGAAACCAAAAGAACCAGTGAAGACTCCACGTTTCAGTCAAAACTCAATCTCCCTGAAAATATTGCATAATCCGGTTGGCATCATTCCCTAAAACAGTGGGGTCAACAAAAGACCTATTCCTCATTGCATGATAAACAAATGATTATCACAGGCCTAGACATCTTGTCAAGACATCCAGGCCCAGCCTGAACCTAAATGTGTCTGAGCACTAGTACTTTACTGTGGCTACAACTTCACTTTTGTATCATTCTATCTTATTAGCAAGTTACGTTTCTAAGTTAACAGTTCTACCAAATATGAATATGAAAGTTTATTTTTAATAAGACAATGTGAGGCCGGGCACAGTGGCTCACACCTGTAATTCCAACACTTTGGAAAGCCAAAGTGGGTGATTTGCTTGAGCCCAGGATTTTGAGACCAGCCTGGGCAACATGGTGAGACCCCATCTCTACAAAAAATTTAAAAATGAGCCAAGAATGGTGGCGTGCACCTAAAGTCAAACTACTTGAGATGTTGTGGTGGGAGAATCACTTGAGCCCAAGAATTAGAGGTTGCAATGAGCTTTGATTGCATCACTGCACTCCAGCCCGGGTGACAAAGCGAGACAGCCTGTCTTTAAAAAAAAAAAAAAAAAAAGAAAATGTTGTAAATTATGGTCAACCAACATCTTTTGCCACAAATTTCAAACACGAAGAAAAGAATCTTTTAAAATATACAGAGACACCACAAACTGGTGGTTACCTATAACCTTAAACAAACCGGACTCTTTTTTTTTTTTTTTTTTT
>NW_016806761.1:664481-703410 GCF_001698545.2 Rhinopithecus bieti
TTTTTTTGAGACAGGGTCTAATTTTGTCACCTAGGCTGGAGTGCAGTGGTGTGATCTTGGCTCAATGTAGCCTCGATCTCCTGGGCTCAAGCAATACTCCTGCTTCAGCCCCGCAGGTAGCTGGTACCACAGGCGCACATCACCATGCCCAGCAAATATTTTAATTTTTGGTAGAGATAGGGGTTTCACCATGTTGCCTAAGCTGGTCTCGAACTCCCGGGCTCAAGAGATCTGCCTGCCTCAGCCTCCCAAAGTGCTAGGATTATAGGGGTGAGCCACCATGCCTGGCCAATTCCTGATAATTTAAGTAAACCAAACTATAAATAAACGATATGTGCCTAAAAACAATCTTAGTTTATACTATCAGTGGCCGTTGGATTTAGGAGCAGTCCAATACCTTGATTTAGATTTTGAACTAGAACTAGACTGTGATCTTGACTGACATTTGGATCTAAATAGTTCTTTTTTCTTTGATTCCTTTTCATATCTTGAGCCAGACTTATTTAATATGTTTGGAATCTGATTTATTTATTCATTTTTACTTACTTTTTGAGACAGGGTCTTGCTTTGTCACCCAGGTTGGAGTGTAGTGGCACAATCAAGGCTCCCTGCAGCCTCCACCTCCCAGGCTGAACCAATCCTCCCACTTCAGTCTCCCAAGTAGCTGGGACTACAGGCATGCACTGCCATGCCTGGCTAATTTTTTTTTTTTTTTTTTGTAGAGACGGTGTTTTGCCATGTTGCCCAGGCTGATCTCAAACTCCTGAGCTCAAGTGATCCTCCAGCCTCAGCCCCCCAAACTCCTGGGATTAAAGGTGTGCATCACTGCACCCAGCCCGGAATCTGTTTTAGAGGTGCCTCTAGTTTTGGTGTGGGATGCAGACCTAGAATGTGATTTAGCCTTCATCCAAAAAATATGGATTTTGGTGTTTGAATCCACCATTGTCGGAATGGCTTCTGCTACTCCGTGGTTTTCCAGTTGGTTGATTTCTAGGACTGTAAGATCTTCTATAATTGTAATCAAAAGACTGACTTCTGGATCTCCTTTAATAACTTTGGCTTCTAGAATCTCTGTATCTATCATAACCATCATGGCATGAAGAACTGTACACATTCCTCTGTTCCTTGGCTTTCATCTGATTTGGTGTCTTCTGATTCCCCTGTGTAAACTGTATTTCAACCTGATGTCCACATATCTATTTCCTGTCCAAATTATGCAAAGCATCTTCAGCATCACGAACATCCTCAAATTGAACATAAGCAAATCCTCCTGGACGGCGGGTGTGGAAATCAAGTGGAACATAAACATCTCCTGTAGGACCATCATGACCAAATTTATCCTGTCCATCTGCAGAGCTGGTGTCATTGGCCACATTCCTGATGGACAGAGACATGTTTTGGAGGATTGTGCAGGTAGTGGGACATGACGGTGGCGTGATTCCAGGCCGGAGGCCCTAACAGACCAGGCAAACTGTCCACAGCTCTGCTGTTAGAAATTTGTATTGCTAACAAGTCCCTAGGTGATGATGATGCTGATGGTCTGGGTACCACTGGTCTATAGAAATGACCACAGCCTGAATGAAGACAAGCTGAAGGCAGTAAGGCCACCTCTGCCCTTGTCAACCTTGCTCACAGGTGTAGACAAGACTGTCACCTGAAGACTGATGATCTCCCCCCACAGCCTGCCACATGCCTGAAATTCACCCTCAGCGCCGGACTCCTTTGGACTCCTTAGCCTTAAAGTTGGCTTTGCAACTGCCTCTAGAAACTAGAAGCAGGGTTAGCGAGAGACGAGCAGGGATGCAGAGGGCTGGGATGCAGAGGAGGAGGGGTTTGTGATCCCACCTACCAGCCTCACTGCTGAGGGCACAGGCTTGGAAGCCTCAGGCTCTGATGTCAGAGATAGCTGAGCTGGTTTCCCTGTGCAGCCGCTAGCTAGCTTTTGACCTCAAATCTCAAGAAAAAAGACCTTATTATTTCTAATTCTCTTCCTGCCTTCTAAGACAGGTGGGTCTTGGTAGCTGCAGGCTCTTGTCTGCTGGACTCAGTGTGGGTCGTGGGCGTGTAAGCATGGAGGGGCTGGTAGCGGGAGCTGGGGAGTGGGAGGCTGCTGTGGAAAGGAAGAAGGAGGAAGCTGTGGCCAGTGAGAAAGCACTGAGGAGACCTAAGAGAAGGAGGCTGTGAGCTATTGGGGGTGCAGCCCACCCTGTTCCTCTGGCCCTGCACGTTGCCATCATCTTCTATGGGGCAGGTCCCGGGAGGCTGAGTCCATATCCTGGTGGGTGTGAGGAAGGCCTGGTGCAGGACACGTGCCTGGTAGGGCAAAGTTGCCAAGTAGATATCAGGACCTTCTCTGTCCCCCTCTGCCCCAGGACTCCTTTCACCTCACACATCCATTTTTCTTTATTTTTTTTGAGATGGAGTCTCGCTCTGTTGCTCAGGCTGGAGTGCAGTGGTGTGATCTCGGTTCACTGTAACTTCCAACTTCTGGGTTCACATGATTCTTCGGCCTCAGTCTCCTGAGTAGCTTGGATTACGGGAGTGAGCCACCATGCCTGGCTAATGTTTGTATTTTTAGTAGAGATGAGGTTTCACCATGTTGGCCAGGCTAGTCTCAAACTCCTGACCTCAAGTGATCCACCTGCCTTGGCCTCCCAACATGCTGGGATTACAGGCGTGAACCACCATACTTGGCTTCTTTATTTTTTAAATATACATTTTTATAAAGGATTCCTGAAAACCAGAAGCAGTGACACACCAAGGGATGTGACTTTAATGGCAGGATTTCCTGGACAGCACAGGCCGGGAGAGAGTCAGTGTCCTTCAGATTGGGCCAAGTCATATCCATGCATCCAGGCTGCTCGCTTCTGCAGAAAGGCCTGCTGTGATACCAGGTTTCTGGACCTTCCCATGTTGGCACTGGAATTCCAGCCTCCAGCACGCAGCCTGCAGGGAGAAGGGAGCAAGCTCTATGCAGCTCCACAAAGTTCCAGTGTAGCCTGTCTGTGCCTGGTGCTACTGGCTGGGGCTGACATGGGGGAGCCTCTGAGCTCCCTCCTTTTTCAGCATGGCTCATGCACCCATTTGCCTTTGGGGTAATTCTGGAGCCTCCTTTACCTGCATGAGTTAGTGCCTATAAAAGGCCAGTGAGAACTGTGTGGAGACAACAGGCCTCAGAGGGTCTAATCCTCACCCCATCCCTGGCCACCTGGGTGACCTTGAGCAAGTTCCTCAACGGTACAGGCCCCAGTCCCTTGCTCTGTAAAATAGGGTGATGAGGGTGCTGACGGCAGACGGCCAATGAGGATGAAGTGAATGTGTATGAAGAGAAAGGCCCAGTGGATGCTCCCTTGCGTCCTTACTATAGGCTCATCCAATTGGACTAAATTCTAAAAAACCCTGTGGGTTATGTCACTGAGCTAAGCTCAGGGAATCTTATGGTGCGATTTCTGGGGTACCTGAAGGTTAATTCATTCATTTATCCATGCGACAAATGTATACGGAGTGCTGACTGCATGTCAGACAATAAGCTAGTAAATAGCTAAGAACAAAAGCTTCTCTGGGAGGGCTCTTCATGCAGTAAGGCCTTGAGGCTCTAGCAGACCTCCCTGGAGACTAAGCTGCTGGGCAGGTGAGAATGGGGCAGGCAGTGGGCATTGCCAATGGGTGGAAGCCCTTTTCCATCCCAGGCAAAGTGGCAGAAGACCACGGAGAAACTGCCAGGCTGAAGGGTCCACCGTGAGACCTTGGGGAGTCTGAGGCTGTGGGGAGTAGCCAGCTGCCTTTTTCAGCCATGAGTGCTCGGCCAGCTCTTCATCCGGGTGGGAGGATGGGAGGAGGCTGGGCTCTGCAGGAGCTACTCTCTGCACATCTGCCCTCCTGGAGTCGTCCCAGTGCACGGCAAGCCTTGCAGGTCAGGGCTTTGGAGTCAGACCTGGATGCAGACCCTCCTCCTCTACTCTGCCTTGGGAAAGTCACTTTAACTTCTGAGCCTTAGTTTCTCCATGTGTAAAATGGTGATGATAATTGCCTCTTCTTATTTATTCTGCCCAGCAGAACCAAATGAGATAGTAAGAGCAAGTGCTTTCAAGATGATAGCACCTTATGCCCAGTGTCTACCATGTGGCAGTCTATAGCAACAACCTCCTCCTCGAATGATTTTTATATTTTAAAACAGAAACAAAATCTCTCACATGTAACAGAAACATGGAACAAGGACCTTTCAGCCTCTTCATGGCGAGGCAAGGATCTTACCAGACAGATGGGGGAGTTGGAGGAAAGGACCAAATATTGGCGAGCTGAGCTGCAGCGTGTAGAAACATCTGGCTTACCCTTAGGTGGACAGTGGGTCTGAATGGCTCCAGTGGGTGCCCCAAATGCAGTGGCTGCACAGATGGTTCAGTGGGCAGCTGCTGCCTTGTAGATGGGCTCAAGCTACAGTTTCAAGACAGCAGTGGCCACATTGCAGATGGTGGTGACCTGTCTGCACTCCCCGCCTCCTGCTTAGGGTGCTCAGTGGCTTCCTGTTCACTCAGTTTTCTCACCCAATCTTTTCAATAGAACTTTTACCCACAAAGCACAGCCAATGACCAAGGACACCTTAGAGCAAGGACTAGTAAACCACAGCCTTTGCACCAATGCGCCCCACTGCCTGTTTGTGTACAGCCTATGAACTAAGAATGATTTTTCCGTTTTTAAATGGTTGAAAAAAACTCAGTAGAAGAATATTTTGTGATATGTGGAAATCATATGACACTCAGACGTCAGTGTCCATAAATAATGTTTTGTTCACTTGTATAGCTTATGGCTGCTTTTGTGCTACAAAGGCAGGTTGCATACTTGCGACAGACTGTATGGCCTGCAAAACCTAAAATATTATCTGGTCCTTTGCAGAAAAGGTTGGCTGATCCCTGAGTTAAAGATACCTTCCTTCTAGGAGGAGTTGCAATTTAATTCACATTCATCCCTTAAGCAAAACAGATGAAGCTCGAATGGTGGAACTTCAGGCGTGTTATCTATGACAGGTTGACCTTTCTAAGGGGAAGTATGAGGAATATTAGAGCCAAGTAACAGAGGCAGCAGGATGTAAAATAGAAATTTTACTAGGCAATAGGAATCCTGGTTTCTAATTCCACCTTCAACTAATGAATAATTATGTGATTTTGAGCAAAAAGGCTTTTCATGTCCCAGCCACTTTCCTTACCCAGGATCTCCTCTCCTGCCCTTAAAAAGGAAGACAATAGCTGTGAAATGCTTTGAGACCTAAAAAAAGTCATTCAAATCAAAGATTAGGAGGAAAAAAAAAGATTAGGCAATTCTAGAACATTCTGATAAGGTGATATCTGATATTTCTTCCCTTTTTTGATATCCGAAATATCTGATATTTCTTCCTGTCTTTTTTTTTTTTTTTAACTTTTTGAGATAGGGTCTTGTCACCCAGGCTGGAGTGCAGTGTCACGAACATGGCTTACTCCAGCCTTTACCTCCCAGGCTCAAGCAATCCTCTTGCTTCAGCCCTCCAAGTAGCTGAGACTATGGGCATGTGCCACCATGTCTGGCTAATTTTTGTGCTTTTTGTAGAGTTGGTGTTTGCCATGTTGCCCAGGCTGGTCTTAAACACCTGGGCTCAAGCCATCCGCCCACCTCAGCCTCCCAAACTGTTGGGATCACAGGTGTGGGCCACCACGCCTGGCCTTTCTTCCTTTCAAAGAAGGGAAACAAAATGTCTATAGGTGTAGTGACCCTATGCTCCTCAAAACCCTTAGCTTGACAACAAGTCTATTATAGACCGTTGGCATTTGTGCAACTGACACGCAGTCATTCCCAAGCCACCCAGAAGGTCCCTGACCTATATATTTGTTATTTTGCCTAGGCACAAATCTGAGTTACTCAGCCACTACTAAATGAACCTAGTGGATGTAGTGGATGGCCCAGTACAGACATCCCAGGACAGCTGGCTGTTCTTTCCTGGTTATGACAGACATAGTAACTAATAAAGTGATTTAAAACATTCTTTGTAAATAAACACTCTGTACTCATGACGCTGGCCCTCTCAAATGTCTAAGGAGGGACTCCCCATGAGTGATGTGTTTTACATTAAAAGTATTTATTTGCAATCGGGACTCTAGCCTGTGTTGGCCATTTCTAGAAGCTGTCGAACATATCTTTAAATACTGCGCCCAGAATTGGCTTCCTTTCATGGCAGTCTCAGTTTCTGGTTCCTAGAAGTTGCTGATTCAAACAGCACCTGATGACCACAAGTCATCTGAGGGGACCTGTGGCCAAGAATGGATGACAACCACATTTTATTCGGACACCAAAGCAAGTTGCAGCCTGAATTGCAACCACACCTTGCAATGGCCCCAACATATGCAACAGAAACAGAATTTGCACTTGGTATGTTTATTTCCGTTGCTCTTAAAAATGCAAACCCACACTAAAGCCCATGCCAAAGACAGTTGGAACAAATTGCATCACCTGGATTTTGGGGTTTGTAATAGCTAGCCTATGTTGGTGTGCAAATTGGCCAGTTGTATGCTATTTTAAACCCTTCCTGCTCCCTTTGCCATTTTGTGCCAAGGGCACACAAAGCTGCCCAGAAGGAAGGAATTCAATCAGCATCAGAAGAATGCATTGAAGTCCTGTTTCCTAAACCCCAGGGGAGAGCTGAGTGGGAGGGAAGGACCCAGCTAGCTGAGGACAGAGTCCTTTTTATGTGTCTGTTTCCCCAAGCCGAATGCTGGGCCCAACTGACAAATGTTAGTGGGAGGGAACAATGGAGGAGGGTGGCTGGATGGCAGTGAGAGGCCTGGGAAGGGCCTGGGGATGAGGAGGGGGTGGAAGCACTTCCTGAGGATCCATCCAGGCCCAGAGTTTTCAGCTGCCACCTCCAGAGCTCCGCCTGCCTGCTTGGCCAGGTCCAGTTGGCCCTGGCAGAAAGTCATCACCCTGTCCTTGCCAGCACTCTATCCTTGGCTATAAGTCTTATCTGGTCAAGCTGCTCTCTGTATCGGACTCTCCAGTCAAGTATCTGGACTGCTGGGCTGATAGTCACCTTTTTTCTATGATGTTTCTCCCTGGTCAGTCTCAGAATTAATACATTTTTCCTCTGCTAGTTCCCTCTCCTCTTCTGAAATGATATGGAGGTTCTGTCTACTCTAAACTCACCCAGGGTTTGGGCTTGGCTGGGCTGGATGCCCTGCATGCTGATACTTTCATGTGGTCAGCCCACGCCCTGGGTTATTTGCCAACCTGCCTCCCAGTTTTGCACAGTGCCATACCTCAGGTGCCCTCTCATGCCAGCTAGTCAGAATAGAGTGTCCTCCTATAGGATCCAGGGATAGGTTAGGGGTTGAAGTCCCTCACAAAGCCTCTAGGGTGTCAAGGCACAGGGCATCTCATGGAAGCACTGGTGTGGGATCAAGTCCACCCTAAAAAAAGTCCTATGCTGTATTGTACCTGCTAAGGAGCAAGGCTGGCCCCCCCAAATAATAGGTATCATAAGTAAGCCCCTAGCACAGTGCCACCTCCATGTTCTAGGTGCTCAGTAATGTAGACTAACAAATACTTAAGTGGCCAGGGCAGGCTGATTACTATGAACAACACAGAAGAGACAGGTTTTTTTTTTTATGAATGAAATATTTCACACCCAGGGGACTTTGTTTTACCATTGTTAATATAAACTGTGAATTTAGAGGTTTTTTTTTTTGAGATGGAGTCTTGCTCTGTCTTCCAGGCTGGAATGCAGTGGCACGATGTCGGCTCACTGCAACCTCCGCCTCCCAGGTTCAAGCAAGTCTCCTGCCTTAGCCTCCAGAGTAGCTGGGATTACAGGTGTGCACTTCCATGACCAGCTAATTTTTGTGTTTTTTAATAAAGACAGGGTTTCACCATGTTGGCCAGGCTGGTCTTGAACATCCTGACCTCAAGTGATCTACCCGCCTCGGCTTCCCAAAGTTGGGATTACAGGTGTGAGCCACCACCCGGCCATTTTTTTTTTTTTTTTTTTTTGAGATGGAGTCTTGCTCTGTCACCCAGGCTGCAGTGCGGCAAGATCTCACTATCTTACTCACTGCGAACTCCGCCTTCCGGTTTCAGGTGATTCTCATGCCTCAGCCTCCCTAGTAGCTGGGACTACAGGCATGCACCACCACACCTGGCTAATTTTTTTTTTTTTTGGGTATTTTTTAGTAGTGATGGGTTTCACCATGTTGGCCAGGCTGGTCTCGAACTCCTGGCCTGAAGTGATCCACCCACCTCGGCCTCCCAAAGTGCTGGGATTATAGGCGTGAGCCACCGCACCCGGCCAATTTAGAGAGCTTTAAATGCTGAAAGCATTCTGTGAAGAGGTGGGTTGGCACCCGGAGGTTGTTCAAACCAAATGGGCCTGTGTGGGCTCAGCCTCCCCAGTTGTTATTCTGGCATCGGGGCCTCCTGATTCCCAGTTCTGGCAGCCCTGCTCAGCCCCCTTCCCCTCATCTGTAAAATCAGGTAGCTGTCCAACTTCATAGGATTGGCAGAAGAGTCAAATATAATATATGGAATTCTTTCTGGAATGAAATAAAAAGACAGAGAGGCATCTAAGTGGGAGCACCAGAAGCCCGGAGGTCTGAGGACTCAGGAGGCGGAGAAGATTCTCTCCCTGCCTTGGGCCTTGGGATCCCTGCTGTACCTTCAGGGTTTTCCTCCATCTGTGTCTTTTTTCCTGGTCAAAACAGACTGTTATTTAAGCACTGAGCTTTTTGTTCCTCTTTCATTTATGTCTCCAGAGGCAACTGCAACTATGTAGCCTATGAAGCCCCTGAAAAACCTGAGCCCACACCCAGGCACTGATTCAAATGAAAAAGCAGTATCCAAAAGCCCAAGGAAAGCCCAAGGAAAATGGTCCATTGCGAAGCTGGACAATTTCCTCTCCTGTTACATCTTCACAGCTTGTAGACTGTAAGAGCATGCTGTGTTCTTAAAGAGCTTACCTGCCTCAAACTAAAGCAAAACCTCCAGGAGCTATGTGATACATGTAATAAACATCTTGTGCATTGATTTTACTCCTGAAAATGTGTGTGGTTTAATATTAAATACAGATTTTGTTAGGAAAATGCGAATTTATTGATTAAGATAAAACACAAGATGTCAAAGAAATTTCAGGCTTGCAGCCTAAAGCAGTGGTTCACAACCCTGGCTTTGCAGGGCTGAACACCCCGCTCCCACACAGCCCTGCCTCGGCCCACCCACTAATTCAGGATCTTAGAGGGGCAGGTGTCCAGCATCAGCACCTCTAAAAGGCTCCCAGGTGACACTAAGGTTCAGGTGGGATTAAGCAGCACCGTCTCAAGGCTGTGTTTGCCCTTGAAACCCAGGTAGGAGGTGGACAGGTGAGCACACTCCCTCAGCACCGGTTTCTGGTCCCTTTGTAGATGAGATAAAGTGACTTCTTCAAGATCTGAGTGATACAGTGACAAATCCATTGTGGAGCTTTGCTGGGTCAAACCAGTGTGACATCAAAGCACTACAGAGGTCCACTGGGGTTAGCTCCAAGTGGTCTTAGCGCTGCCCTTAGCACACCCTTAGAAAGTGAATCCAGATCTGGCAAAGAAGACCAAGGACTCATACTTAGGTGTCTTTCTACGTTGTTAATGGAAGAGCAAACTAAGGATGTCCCTCTAAGACCTTTCAGGACTTAGCCAAGTCTCAAAGCCCCATGAGACAGCATCCCAACAACCCTTTGTAAGGCCTGAAGGTGATGGTTCTGAAGTCCTCTGGTTCCTTCCTGGAACAACAGTCAAATGGGAAAACCACAGGAAAATGAGACTTCCTAGAAAGGTGCAGGCATCCTAAGTTTTCAAATAAAATCTTACTTGAAGCCTAAGAAAATGGATTCAGGCAGCTTAATTCTTGTTTGTTCCATGCACAACCTATCTTTCACCAAACAGATTCTAAGGCAACTTGATGCGGCTGCCAGGAATAGGCAGACTGTCTGAGGTGGGAAGTGCAGCAGGCTCAGGCCTGGGTGACTGTAAAGCAGGTCCTCAGGGCACAGTGGTCTGGCTGCCTGGCAGCAAGATCTCTAGAGAGAACCCGAGAAGTGCAAGAGACAGCTTTGTAAAGGGGTCCTCCGGCTTACGAACCCTGACTGTGGCATTTCAATTGGAATGTAAGCTGCTCAGTAAGGAAGCAACACACAGCAGGGGTGAAGAACATGCACATCACAATGGCTGAATGCCATTCTTTCGGTCATTGTGTGATCCTGGGCAAGTTCATTCATCTCCGAGATGGGGCTCTTATCTGTAGGAGGGGGTACTACTTCCCTCACAGAGTTTAAGGATTGTCATTGTATATAAAACATTTAGGAGCATGCTTAACTCAAGTACTCAACCTAGAACTTGCTTGCTTATTAACCTTGGAATGGCTAATGAGGGTTTGGCTTTCAATGTCAGAATGCACTTTCGATGGTCACAACTGTGTGCGTGTGCGCACGGTGTGTGTGTACTACTGACATCTAGTGGGTGGAGGCCAGGTATGCTGGTAAACACCCCATAGTGCACAGATCAGCCTCCTACCCCCCCCAACAAATTATTCAGCCCAAAATGTCAATAGTACTAAGGTTGAGTACCTCTGGTCTAAAGGGAGAAGCTGAGGTTAGCCCACCCAGACAAGGGGAGGTGGGTAGGAAACAAGCTTACAAGTGTGGGATCTGGCAGCAGCTTTAAAGTCCTGCAGCCATCCCTGGAAGCAGAACCAACCCTCTTCTCAATTGGTACACTTTTAGCAGCTATTAGTCAAGGGTATGTTAGAGACACTGGGATCAGAATGAAGACTCATAGGTCAGTGGACTGATTTAAATAGCTTTTTGGTAAAATGTGAAAAAGCAATAGAAAATGGAGGGCCAGAACAGAAGCTAGAGGGTGAAATGTGGTCCAGGTCACTTGAGGTCAGGAGTTTGAGACCAGCCTGGCCAACATGGTGAAACCCCGTCTCTAATAAAAATACAAAAATTAGTCAGGGGTGGTGGCGGCCACCTGTAATTCCAGCTAATCGGGAGGCTGAGGCAGGGGAATCACTTGAATCCAGGAAGCAGAGGTTGCAGTGAGCCGAGATCATGCCACTGCACTCCAGCCTGGGTGACAGAGCAAGTGAGACTTTGTCTCAAAAAAAAAAAAAGCAAAACAAAACAAACAGAAAATGTGGTTCAGGAAGAGAAAAAAAAAAAAAAAAAAAAAAAGCATCACATAGTAATAAAATGTGAGGTCCATCTCCCATTCTTGATTTTTCCCTTTAGGACAAGGCAAACTACATACTCAGAACTACAAACACCTAAGTCAACGAATTTGCATTATTCCAGAAAAGACCAATCCTTCAAAAAGTCAACAAAGTTGTCTGGCTGGGCCACTATCTGCTCATGCTATGGCGTCAAAGATGAACTAAGTAAAAATTTTGACTCCACCATAGCTTTGGCTGATTTTGACATTTCATTTGCTTGGCAGGGCAAGTGCCCATTGAGTCAACAAATCGATTCTGAAACAATTATTTGTGCCTTAACTAGCCCAAGCTCTTCATGGTCATGACAGTCTGAGGATATTAATTACTCCTATCATATTAAAAAGGGCCACTGAAATCTTTTGATTGGCATGCCCAGGAATGAGAGAACCAGAGTTAAATGAAAAATGCTCACATGTGCAAAAAACTGAGGCATTTTCCATGGAATCCTCTGAAAATGCCTTTAGACTTGGGAATTTTTACCTTAAGCCTGTTACTTATTTTTCACTCTTTACTAATTTTTACCCTTAAGCCTCAGCTTTATTCTCTGCAAAATGGAGATAATACTTCCACCTCTAGGGGTATGGTAAAGATTAAGTATGCACCTGAATTCACTTTGTGCTAACCGGGCCACACAACTAAAGGTAGTGCTCTAAACCCCAAAGGCTTCTCACTTTTACTTTACACTGCTCTTCCAGAGCCCTTCAACAGTATTTTTCAGGGTCATGCTGGATTTTTAAAAGAAACAGAACAAGAGGATGCTACCTACGAAAGTAAATTAGGTACTTCACAGCAGGCCTTTCTATGCCTTAGTTTCATACTTCGGTTTCATGCAGTTCTGAGGCAACTATTTTCATTTTACAGATAAGGAAAATGAGATGCAAAATATTAATCTGCAAAATATGGGATTACATACCCTCTAACAAAGCCAGAAAATAAGGGAACTTGAAATGGAAGCCCAAGTTGGAGACTAAAATGAAATTCTACAACTCCCATGCCCTGACACCTTTGTAGGGCTAGCCCAGGAACAGTTTCTAGGTGTAATGACCAGGATTTGGGAAGTATAGGAAATGACTGAAAAATCAAATGTACTCTAAAAGGTGACTAAATTCCCTTCATTGGTCTACTTGGATTTTAAGACCCCAGGGAGAGAGAGCTGTAGAGTCCTGATTCCATCTTTTCTCAGGAAGGGGTGGCAACTAAGGGTGTCTAAGTAGTGGTGATGGTGGAAGGGATGGCAGAAGGATGCTATTCCTGGGGAAAGTTAAAAAGATAAGGGCACCATCTAAAGCAACAGGAACATCAAAAAAGCCTGCCTATTAGCAAAGAAAAGGGACCATTTCTGAAATCCTTGACCACAAATAACAATCTTCAACATGAGGATGCATTTTTGAAAAAGCACTTGGAATCACCTGCTTAGGAAAACATAAAAGATGACTGACTCAAGAGTTCTCACAAACTTCCAGACATGAGAATAAGATCTTTTCATTGGATTATGTGTGGTTCCAGAAAAACCACTGGGAACAGTCCAAGAAAAGCGGATTTTGGAGTTGGCTTTCTCAAATTCAAATGAGATGGCAGCTCTCAGAATATGAATTCTGAGAACCTTCATTCATGCACTGAAGACACACACTTAGAAAGATCTGCCTAGCCTCTAGATAACTAGAGCTTCCAGGATTTTTAAAAAAACATCCTAGGTAGGCTGGGCACAGTGGCTCATGCTTGTAATCCTAGCACTCTGGGAGGCCAAGGCTGGAGGATCGCTTGAGGCCAGCCTGGGCAACACAGTCTATCTGTCCAGTATTTCTCTTTTGTTTTAAATGGTCTTTCAGAAAATTTTACTTCAACAATACTAATAATTTTTCAATAGGCATTGCTAGTTGTTATCTCTATGATCACATTCTCTTGTCACCTAATAAATCTGGCTAATTTACACGTTGGGCATTAGCCAAATCTACGAGTTATCAAGTATTCCCTCAATCCTTTTTGAAATTTTAGCTTTCTAGAGACAGGGTCTCCCTGTTACCCAGGCTGCTCTTAAACTCCTGGGCTCAAGTGATCCTCCAGCCTCGGCCTTCCGAAGTGCTGGGATTATAGGCATCCATCAGCCACTGCACCTAGCCCTAGTTTTATCGTTAAGGTATAATGCCTAGCACTTCACCTCTGACTCAAGTAGACTTGAAACCACTACCCATTCATGTCCCTTGTGACACTACTTTGGTAATTTCCCTGAAATTGCAGAACTCAGTGTTTCTGATATTGAAAATGTCATGAAACAGATACAAAAGCCTTAATGCTTTAATATAGGGGAATATCTACATTTTATTTCCAAATTTTAAGTAATTACACTCAGTTTCAGGATTAAATAAGAAACCCTCAGATTTTCCATTTTGAATACAGGTAAACTATTGCTGACTTATCCAAGAAGATTCTAATTTACAAGAACCACCATCTGACTCACTTTATGGTACAGGTCATGTTTGTATCTTTTTGTGCAGCCCTGAAGATGGTGTGACTGACTTGTCCCATCCCCATGCTCCATATTTAAATATGCAGAAAATTATGTATAACACTGCTAGCAGCTTTGGGTAAACTGAAATGTTGCTGGTAGGAATTGAGCAGACTCATATAATCTTGACTCTCATTTACTGCCTCTTCTTAAACTAGCAAGCCTCTTGTTACTAAGCCAGTTCTTTTCAGTTTTTGGTTTAAACTCAGCTGGTTACTGTAGTTCCTTCTTAAAACTTCCACATTACAAAAGGAAGGCACTTATGCACATGCTTTTAGAGATTGAAGATTTATCATTTAGAACACATTTAAAGGCAGCAGGAAGTCTATTTTTACAACTCATTTAGTAAACAAGTTACAAATAAACCCATTTTCCATGAGACTAATGAGGATCTAAACTCACCCCAAGGGCTTAGAAATGTGTGGTTTCTCTTTAGCCATCTTCCCTCCCAATTCCAATCTCTGATCAGTGAACTCCATTTACTATTTAAAATATCTAATCACTTACCCTCCTTATGAAGCTTCCTTGTACTGGTGTACAAACACAATCCTTTAAGATGTAGATAAACAAATATGGAGGCAGTAGAAAATCTCAATGGCAGGAACATTTCTTTCACAATTCTCAATTATTACATATAAGCAGTTGAAGAAACTTAATAGGAAGAGTTGCTCTGATGTACCCAAGGGGGAAGGTATGCCATTTTAAAGAGAACAGCTATTTTAAATCTTTACTAAATTGAATCTCCTCCTGAGGCTTCTCAATGTCCTTCCCTATATTTCATCAGGGTTCCACTGCCCATAGTTACTTCGATAAGTCACTAAGAGCAAATGGTTAAGTTATGGGATAGCCAGAAGAGAGAATATTACTGCTACCATTAAATTATGTTGTAGAATTATACTGACAAGGAAAAGATGTTCACAGTGTATTATAAACATCCCCAATCCCCATTATTTATAAAAAGTTTTAGAATGAGAAAAGTAGAAATTTAAGGGATAGAAGGGGCAGGTAGCAGAATGAGAACCAGTGTCTGGTTTTGGGCTACCAGATTCACTGAACAATCTGTAAAAACACATTTACTACCCCTATTTTATACCTGTTTTTTAAACCTAATTATTCTAGCCTCCATTCTTGCTAAAAGTCTACTTTGCAGAGGGATTCTTTTGATAAAGTCTTTTATAGGAAGAATTATAGAACACTACAATAACTTGAGCAGCTAGCCAAACCTAATGTTTTCAGTTTAGCATCCACCTTTCCAGTTGTGAAAATGGAATAATGTAAAGGTCTCCCAATAGGTTTGCCTAATTCTTGGTTATTCACATTGCAGATTATCCAGTGTGGTATGGCTATTTCCTGTAACACAGGCCCACAGATTTCCTGAAGTCTCTCTTCCCCAATACTTCAGTAAGCAAGAAAATTAACACAGGCACACAGGGAAAGGCAGATCCCGACTTAGAACCAGAGTAAGTACTTATCAGTTTTGCTAACATTACTTCCAGACAAGTTTTGGCTTACTCTGGGACAAGGAAAGCTTCTAAAATAGAGATTATTTTCAAGGCCCCCTGAAAGATTTTGACCTAGCATTAGGTAAAAGTTAATTCATTTCACAAGTTATCCAATCTAAACAGGAATTGTACAAATAGTGTAACACAACCGATTAGACTAATACTTCCGGAGGCTAATCCTAAAGTTGACAAAGTAACTCTGCCCAACAATTCTAGAATGATGATCTTGCCCATTATTGAATCTATGTTTGCAAGTCTACCACAGCCTAAGAATTTGTCCAAAACCCACAGTGAAGCCTTGGTATGGATATGTGATACGTCTTAAGTATTAAGAATAAATAGAGGCAGGGCACAGTGGCTCGTGCCTGTACTCCCAGCACTTTGGGAGGTCAAGGTGGGCGGATCACTTAGGGTCAGGAATTTGAGACCAGCCTGGCCAACATGGTGAAACCCCATCTCTACTAAAAATACAAAAATTATTAGCTGGGCGTGGTGGTGTGTGCCTGTAATCCCAGCTACTCGGGAGGCTGATTTGAACCCGAGGGGCAGAGGTTGCAGTGAGCCGAGTGAGCTACTGCACTCCAGGCCGGGTGACAGAATGAGAATCCATCTCAAAAAAAAAAACAAAAAGAGAATACAATTTTAGTTTCTTTAAAATTATCTTAGAAATGTCTTCATTCTTGCTTTTTTAAAAAAAAGTCAATGATTTACTTCAATCTGTATCAAATCAATTTCATAAATGGAGAAATATTTTGTCAACTTTTCAGAAGGTAGTTTTCTTGAAAGGTAAACTGGTGCTTTTGTATTAGAAAAGAACTTGTTTTACAGATTTGGTGATAAAAAGACAAAAATCCATAAACAAAGGATGCAAACCAAGTAGAATTTAAGTTGAATTCAGGATTTCAAGTAACGATGTATAAAAGAAAGTCACTTACTATTCACAATTAGATCACTAGTGGTTTGTGGTCAACTACACAAATATGCAATTAAATCTACAACCAGCCAAATTTCCAATTTACTGTAATGTAACACTCACTTAAAGAAAAAAACTAAACTTGGACAGGAACATAAGCGACACACTCAAAACCAAGAGCGCACACACATAAAATAACTACAAGAGTGAGCAGAGATAGCTGGTTGGGGAACAGGGAGTCTATAAATGAAAATTTTCAATTCTGTTAACTAATCTTCTAGTATAAACTGATGATTATATGAAACACACCAAGGAGAATACATTCAAGTTAATGGAAACAAGTCTTTATTAAGTAACTTTTAATATCAGAAAAATAAAACTCTTATAATTCTCTTTACAGCAAATATATAATATCAGTGCTTTGGCCATCTTAAGTTAAAGGCCCTTTATCATAAAATATATGGTTTTAAATTTTACTCAAATTGAATTTATAATCCCTATGACTTCCCTACATATACATAACAAAAGAGTGTAGTAAAATTAGCAAATACTAAACTATATTGATAATTTATCATTCTTAGTTTGTGGTTTTTAGAAACAGTACACGCACCTAATATATGTCGATTCCTTGGCTTATTAGTTGCAGTGTACAATGCAACAAAATACAAAATACATGCTTGGTGAACATTCGTTCATATCTACAAGACGGCAGCTAGAGATTAGGTTTCAATACTGACATTTACTATCCTACAAGCAATTAGCATTACATCATAATATGCCATCAAGGCAACTTTTTTTATACTGAAAAAATCAAAATAAAAACCGTTATTTGTAAACTTTTATACGAAATGTAACTCTTCAAGTGGAAATAAAAAATAAAATTTGTCTATTTACTATTGAATACACATAGGATTTCAATTTTCATTATATCGAGAAAAAAGCTCTTTTGTGTTGGGAAAATAATGCTTCAAAAAATAATTAGTAGAAAAACCCACCAGTATAATGTTTTGTCCTTTCAATGCCAGCACAGATTTGGGAACATACTGAGGATGAAGTTATAGACATCCACAGGTGAAATGTACGAGTGTATTTTAAATAAATCTTCCTTGTGATTGGAAATAGTTTTGAAATGAAGTAAACTGATTGGAGGTTGTCACAGCTGCTTTTATGAATTATGCCAAGGGCATCATTATCCCTTTCCCCTTCCTCCCTCCCCTAAATTACTAAAAAAAAATATATTTATAATGTGCAAGACAAATATGGATTGAAAATAAAATGTTTCACATTTTGATCTATAGTCTAAAAACTAACAGCTCGAGCACACTAATGAATGGAATGTTCGCATCCTCAATTGTTAGCCAATATAGGTGCCATCCCAAAACCCTTCCTGATATGGGAAAACCAAGGTGGCCATTTCCACATTCACCAAGAGAGGCAATGGGCAGGAATTCAGCATTCCTGATCCACTGATCATACCAGCCTTGAGCACTCTGGGCGAGATGAAAGTCAATGTAGCAGTTTTTGTCCCAAATTATAACCAGTGATCTAGTAAACTGCCATCAGCCCTATTATTACCAATAAGTAATCACAATGCATTAAAAAGTTACTTGCAATCCTGCAGAATTAGGCATAAGTTGTTGTAAAATAAAAAACAAACAAACCTGTTTTGTCAAAACTGGCAGTGTAAAGAAGGCAGCACTGGAAGTGTATGAATCGTCTGTAATGCCAAGTACCCTCCATAAACTCTTAAAGTGGTTAGGCTTTGGGACCCACTGTTTTGAAATCTTAGACGTATACACTTTTCTCATAGGCTCACACAACCTATGATTATCTTCACTCAGCCAAGTTGGACTTCAGCTTTAGCAATTCTTATATAAACTATGTCTCTGGGTCTACAGGATAGTATTAATAATTCAAACCAAACTAATAGACAAGAGACCACTTAGGTTTAGTGTTACCATAGCAGCCTTTTATAAGTTTACTAACAACTTTAGCCTAATCCCAATAAAGCCTGATAACAGTCATAAGAAATCATTAGGAAGTTTACTGGGGGGTACCATTATACCCATGCCTTTACGAGTCCATATAGAGATATAGTATTTATGTATATATATATAGTTAAGAGTGAATTTGGATTGCCTGAGTAACAGCTGTCTGGCAAACTGGACATGATGGCGTTCTCTTTTCACAGATCTTGTTGGCACATTCCATGCAGAAGAGGTTGTGGCCACATGGAACTAGGGCAGCAATAACCTCATTCTCAAAGCAAATCACACAGTCGTGCTTTCGTCTTGATTCTGGAGGTGAGCTAGAGGTGGAACCACCATTGGAAGAGGAGTAACTGTTGGTACCATTAGAAAAAGCAGGGATGTATATTGGAAGGCCAACATGGTTGCCTGTACTAGGTGGGTCGCTCCTAACCCTCCGAGCAAGTGGGTGTTCTATGCTCTCAGGAAATGTAGGAGACAGACGAGGAGTAGATGGCTGACTTCCTCTGCGCTGAGTCTTCATGTTACCAGAAGGATCACTCCCAAAGCCAGAGAGTGGGTTAACTGGTTCAAATGGAGTCCAGATAGTTTGAGCAGATGTTGGTAAAGAGTCAAAGGCAGGAGAGTCAACTGCAAGGTCTTCTGAGCCTACAGATGGTAGTGTATCTCCAAACCAGAAGTTTCCTGTGCTAAATGGGCTTGTTGGACTAAAGTCAGCCAGCCTATTGCTTCCAAAGTAGGAATCTGTGGAGCCACTTCCTAGAGAACTGGAACTATCATTTCGATAATTGGATATCATTCTCGCGCGGCTAGGAGGAACAGGATTGGAGGAGAGCCACGCAGAGCCAAGAGTGCCACCTTCAAAGCTTACATCGGTACCATTGTAATGGAAATCATTCTCTTCATTGAGCTCTATATAGTTTCCTGTACGCATGGCAATATGCATTTCTATTTCTTCCCGTGCTCGGTCGACATTTTCAGGCATCCCTGTCACTTCAAAGACAGGTTCCTTATCTCTGCTCGGAGTTACTATGTAGGTGTGGGTCTGCTGCTGAATTCTTTTAATAGTTGCTCCTTTGGGTCCAACCACTAATCCTACCACACGATAAGGGACCCTGACTTGGACGGTGGTTTGACCGGGCAGATTAGGACTACATGACAATCCTCCCAGGGCAGGCCCATTTTTGTTTCGAGATGCACGAATCATGGAGAAGTGCTCTGCAGCTGAGAGGATCTCTCTTTTGGCCATGGCAACATCTTCTTTCCTTCCAGTGACAACAAAAATGGGCTCTTCACCACGAACAGGAGTCTTGATATACGTGTTTGTCTTGGCTCTCAGTGCTTTAATTTTACAACCTGTTAGAAAGAAAACATTTCATAAGAATCAACATGTATTTCAACGATACATATAAAGACAAATCACAGAATGTACCTTTTAAGCTAAATATCTGGTTACGGGTAAGTTTTAGAGTTTTTCACAAAGCTAGGAAGCGGCAGAGCCAGAAGTAAACCTAGTTTGACCTAAAATCTATGGTCTTTTTGCTAGTCCAAGAACCTCAATTTTCACAATTATCTTACAGAAGTTCTTAAACTGACTTCCACCTAATTATCTTATCGCTTTAACTTAACATTACTCTTTCCTCTGTAAAACTCAATTGATGACAAAAACACTGTGCTCATGGCTAGTAGGTTATCTCACTGCTGCTCCCACCAGTTAAATCCTAGGCCTGCTATGATTCAGTTTTGTTTATTCCCATGTTGTTTGTGCTAGGTGTACTCACACCAGTAACTGAATTATTTGAATTACTGCATAAACTAATGAAACATCAATGCAAAAAAGACGAGTACCTTAAAGAGTATCTTAAAGAAAAAAGCTGCTATTGAATTATGAATAGGTGAGATAGCTATAAAGGGCTGGGATAAAAAAAAGTAACATAGAATGATTTTGTATCATTGTAAAGTCCTGCTCCATTTAAAAGAAACAGATACTGCAGATTGTATGGAATGTGGGTGCTGGGTATGGTTTTACTCAAGGAATGCTCTGATTGACAGACACAATTTCAAACAAAAGGCCGTGACCCCAAATCCTAAGTATATTTAAGTTAAAATAAAACATCTAAGACACATGTGTATAACTTTACATAATTCACTTTAACCAACTTTTTTTTTTTTTTTTTTTAAGTAATCACAGATTACTAGTGCCAACTATGTTAAGATGAGAGGGTTTCAAACTGTAACTTAAGATGTCAAGTACACAACCAAGGCATAAAACTCTGGGGTTATACTTTTCAAAGACCCTAACTTGAGCTTGCCAGGATAGATGTGTTCTCATGAATATATCATACTATTCTTAGTTCATCAAAATAAAGAAGCTAGGTGCTATAATCCCAGCACTTTGGGAGGCTGAGGCAGGTGGATAACCTGAGGTCAGGAATTCAAGACCAGCCTGACCAACACGGTAAACAGGGCGAAACTCCGTCTTTACTAAATACACAAAAATTAGCTGGGTGTGGTGGTGCACACCTATAATCCCAGCTCCTTGGGAGGCTGAGGCAGAAGAATTGCTCGAACCCGGGAGACAGAGGCTGCAGTGAGCCGAGATTGTGCCACTGCACTCCAGCCTGGGCAACAAGAGTGAAACTCCATCTCAAAAAAAAAAAAGAGAAGCTAGGTACTACTGAAGCTAGGTGTCACAATCTGAGCATGTCTTTTTCTTAAATATTCCCTTCCTTTTTTGTCCTCAATAAATTAATATTCTCTATACCACTTTAGTCAGATGATGCTCTGACAGTCGTGCTCTGTCACCCAGGCTGGAATGCAGTGATATGATCTCGGCTCACTGCAACCTCCACCTCCCGGGTTCCAGCGATTCTTCTGCCTCAGCCTCCCAAGGAGCTGGAACTACAGGCGTGCACCACCACGCCCAGATAATTTTTTGTATTTTTAGTAGAGGCGGGGTTTCACCACATTGTTCAGGCTGGTCTTGAACTCCTGACCTTGTAATCTGCCCGCCTCAGCCTCCCGAAGTGCTGGATTACAGGCGTGAGCCACCACGCCTGGATGATGCTTTCTAATAAAGCACATGACCCGATCACTTTTTTGCACAAAGTGGGACTTGTTTGTTTGCCCTTCCGAAGCATTCCCAAGCCACTAGGTGTTGACTACACAGGTTGAGTTATCCCCTATCCAAAAACACGTGGGACCAGAAATGTTTGAGATTTTGGAGTATTTGCATTATACCTGCCAGCTGAGCATCCCTAATCTGAAAATCTGAAATGCTCCAGTGAGTATTTTCTTTGAGCACTATGCTGGTGCTCAAAAAGCCTCAGATTTTGGAGCTCCAAAACAAAATCAGAGGGTTTTTGAGCATTTAGGATTTCAAATTTTCAGATTAGAAGTTTCGGCCTGTATCTGCTTTTGTTCCACAATAGAAAATCAGTTAGAAGACCAGAGAGAACAACGAAACTTCCACATCTACTTATCATTTATACAGGCTAAATGTCCAGGAGATTCCCTCATTCAGCACAGCAGGTATGGTTTGGTGTACAGAATTGAGATCACTCTCTATTGATGCTTAAGAAATTCTGAAAGGGGTATATAAACACAGAACTGCTCATACTCTATACTTAGGGGAGTTATTATTTGGATATGTAAGTTCACAGTGGGCTACAACTTGACAAGGTGGCAAGAAGGCAGTCAGCCACAATTACATTCCTAACAAGAGACAGACGTTATTCTGCAGAAAAACACAGGCAAATTGCATTAAGGACAAAGGGAGAATTAGTCTAAGGGTCGGTCCCTTTCATTCCTTACTAATATTGACCATTAGAAAACTGAAAATAAATAAAAGAAAAAAAAAAGAAAAACAGAAATAAAAGAGAAAAAAGAAAGCTACGTAAAAATCCCTTAATCAAACACTTTTGATACTATAAGCAACTGCCAGTCACATCCTTAGTAGAATATTTTGTTAAATACCTAATAGGTATGTTATTAACTGAGGAAATATGATTGAGGGTCCACAGAACACTATCTAGCCTATGGTTGGTATTAATAAATAGGTGTTTAATGCATGGTTCATTGGGTAGAGGTAAGACAAATGGTTTGAGCATGGGCCACTCTTGAGACAGAGGAGAAAGACAGGCCTGGTCTACACCCAAAAGGATCATGTGCTTATTAGGTTTTGCAGATCAGGGAAAAAAGTAACAGGAAGACAGGAAAGCCAACCCTGGGTTTTTGTTGTTGTTTTTTGAGATGGAGTCTCACTTTGGCACCCAGGCTAGAGTGCAGTAACACCATATTGGCTCACTGCAACCTCTGTCTCCTATTTTCAAGCAATTTTCCTGCCTCAGCCTCCCGAGTAGCTGGGATTACAGGTGCCCACCACCACACCCGGGTAATTTTTAAAATATAGTTTTAGTACAGACAGATTTTCACCATGTTTGCCAGGCTGGTCTCGAACTCCTGACCTTAGGTGATCCACCCTCCTTGGCCTCCCACAGTGCTGGGGTTACAGGCGTGAGCCATAGCCCCCAGCCGCTAACCCTGTTTAAGCCACTGTCAATAAAGATAGAGGAAACTATTTCTTCACTTCCCTAAATCTTTTGATTATAGTACCCTAAACTCACATTAGGGATTATAGGGAAGCTTACCAATCATAACATTGTTTCCATAGGAACACATATTCTGAGTTCCAAACAACTAACATGATTTCTCAACTACAAATACATTCTAACACTGGGGACTACTCGAATAGATACTTTTTAAAAGGTGACACGAACTAAAGGAAAAAAAAACAATCTTGTTTTGTAATTTTGCAGGTGACGAAGGTATTAGTTTTTTTGGGTACTTTAAATTGAGTTTTATTTGAAAACTCAAAGATATTTTAAAATCATAGAATTTATAATCTCAGAGTGACATAAAATTCAGAAGCCATATTATAATACCATATTATAATATATTAGCCTATATTTTTTAAGTTGCTACATGGCACAAGTCACCAAAAAAAAGTAAAAAAAACCTAAAATATAACATTTTCTCACTTTCTTACACACACAAAAATACACACACACGCACGCACACATCACTCCCTTACAAATCAAAACAACAAAAACCCAATAAAAGGGTGAAAGAAACAGCTAACATCAAAGTAAATATACAAATGGCTCTGAAGATGGAAATTCCCATTTTCATGGGAACTGACCTATTATTTTCCACCTATAAGACTGTCAAAGAACAAAAACCTTATAACAATGCTAGTAAGAGTGGGAGAAAAGAACTCTCATATTTAGCTGTGAGAGTATAAACTACCCTCTAAGAGCTATCACAGTTATAAGCCCATGTACTCTTACATTTCTATAATCTTCTTGTAGAATTGATCCTGTAGAAATATGTGCACAAGTACAAAGTAACTTCTGTATTTTATAATTATTGAATTAGCATGAGGCTGGTACAGCTATATAATGGTATGCTATACACTTATAAAACTGGTTGACTTAGGGGGACAGGGAAGGAGGGAGGCAGTTTTCACTGTATATTCTTATTTTTTTAAATAAATTTTTAGTCATACATACATATTACTTTTCAAATAAATTGTTAGAAAAGAAAACAAATCAAATATACAGAAATGATACACTTTACTAGTCTTAGCATATTGATTAGACTTTTGGTTAGTACTAGTGATATTATTTTAAATTACAGTAGCCCCCTCCCTTATCTGCAGTTTCACTTTCTATCATTTCAGCTCCTTTCAGTCAACCATAGTCCAAATGCAGGTGGATATAGTACAGTATAAAAAGGTATTTGAGAGTAAGACCACGTTCACCTAACTTTTATTATAGTATGTTGTTATAAGTGTTCTATTTTATTATTGTTAATCTCTTATTCTGTCTTGTTTATAAATCAAATGTTACACAGGTATGTGCATATAGGAAAAAACATAGTATGTATATATAGGGTTTGGTACTCTGTGGTTTCAGGCATCCACTTAAGGTCTTGGGAAGGCATCCCTGTTGGATAAGTGGGGACCTACTGTACACAAACAGCAGGGTAAATGATTTCGTAGCCTCAAAGTTGAACAAAGTTTTGAAATTTAAAAATGTGAGGACTATACTTCTTATAGCTAGCGATAAAAATCCATGTATGGCAAGCTGTATTCAAGGTAATCAATGGGCAGAAGTCTAGACTAGACTGTTTAGAGGTCAAGAACTAATTTTATCTTGATTTGGAAGTAAATTCCCTAAAAAAAGAGTCTCCAACTTAACTCACTGGTGTAGGAACCCATTTTCCCTTCCTATATCACTGTTGCTGGGGCCACGTTTCACCTTAAAACCCTTTAGCTGCTGCTAGAACTCTGGTCCTCTCACTCCCTGATACAGCAAAGGATTCTGCCTTGCTTCTCCAGGGTAAATAGAGCTTTTCCTAGCCTTAGAAATTAAGACAGGGAGGTCCTCTGTTGCTGGGAGAGGGGTTGAAAGAAAAGAAATTAAAATAAAGGTAACCTTCAGTGTTTTTCAAACCACGGGTTGCAGTACCAATTCAGTGGGTGCAATCAGCATTTAAAAAAAGGACTCAATATGTTCCAAATGTTTCAGTGAAATATATAATGGGCTGCAATATAAAATGTTCTTTATCCTGTCAGAAAAGCTTAAAACCACTAGACAACATCATCTTTAAGGACACTTTCTAGTTCCATAACACATGTGAAATGATGTACTTACAACTAAGAACCAGTACAGTGACAGTGAAATGGAGGGAATGTGGCATTACTGAGAAAACCTGGGTTTAAGATCTGACTTTACAGATGAAATTTCCATACAGGTGAAAATGGTAATACTATAGTTCTGCTCTATGGTCACCTAAAGTAGCTTGTGTAGGCCAGAGAGCCCAGACATATTTATAACACTGAATTTTAAAAACCCATTATTTATTTTCCAGCCACCAGCAACACATCTTGGATATTTAGAGCAGGATTTTCAAGTTTTGTTTTGTTTTAAACCACAGTTCATTTAGATGGTAGCAAAAGACCACATGGCCTATCTATACCACTTCCCAATAGAAAAAGCACCATGTGGTAAAGAATTGAGTTAACATTTAGGTCACCAGTAATGTACAATTAAGCAGAAAATAAAAGTCCATGAAGCTGTTCATCATTCACCACTAAATCCTTTAAAAAGCTATGGTAGACAGTATGATAGGCAGAATCCTAAGATGGCTCCTCAAGATTCCTGGGCCTAGGGTACACATACTTTCAGTTAAACAAACACCAACCTACGCAGCCCCTGTGAAGGGACTCTGCAAATATAATTACAATCCAAATCAGTTCACCTTAAAATAGTAAAATTATCCAGATTATCTGGGTGGGCCTGACCTAATCACAAGTTTTTTTTAAAGCAGAGGTTTTGGCTGATTGTGGTGGCTCATGCCTGTAATCCTAGTACTTTGGGAGGCTGAGGCCAGAGGACTGCTTGAGGCCAGGAGTTCATAACCAGGCTGAGCAACGTAGCAGGACCCTGTTTCTACCAAAAAAAAAAAAAAAAAGCCACGTATGGTGGTGTATCCCTGGAGTCCTAGCTACATGGGAGGCTAAAAAGGTAAAGAATTGCTTGTGTCCAGGAGGTCACGGCTGCATGGGTTATGATCACACCAATGCACTCCAGCCTGGGCAACAGAGTGAGACCCTGTCTCTTAAAATAATTTTTTTTTTTTTTTTTTTCCTAGCATGACTCAGAAAAGAAGTCAGAGAGATGTGCTCTGGCTAACCTGGAAGAAGAAAGCAAACAATGTATGTTGTAAATTGCCTATGGTGACCCCATGACAAGGAACTTCAAGTGTCTTCTAGGAGCTGTGAGCTAGAAGGAAAATGGAGGTGGAGGTCATCATCCTGCAACACCCATCCCCCAGCCCCTGCTCAAAATGAATTTTATCAACAACCAGCAAGCTTGGGTAAGGACATGAGCCGCAGATAAGCACTGCAGTCCTTGATTTGAACGCAGTGAAACCCTGAACAGCACACCATGTCTAGACTTCTGACCTACAGAAATGGAGATGATAAATGTGTGTTGTTTTAAGCTGCTAAATTAGCAGTAACTGTTACAAAGCAATAAAAACTACTAGAGATTCTCAGAGCCCTTAAAAACTCCACAATCACTGCCTCAAGAGAGCAGAGACTAAAACGTTAGATATATTACATTCTTATTCAATACCCTAAAAGACATTCTGGAAGTCTCTCAAGAATTATTATAAGTAGCTTTTGGCCGTGCGTGATGCCTCAAGCCTGTAATCTCAACGCTTTGGGGGGCTGAGTGAGGCAGGAGGATTACTTGAGTTCAGGAGTTTGAAACCAGTCTGGGCAACATGGCAAAACCCCGTCTCTACAAAAATATAAAAAACTATCTGGGCGTGGTGGTGCACACTTGTGGTCCCAGCTACTTTGGAGGCTGAGGTTGGGAGGATCACCTAGGATGTCGAGGCTGCAGAGAGCCGAGATCGTGCCATTGCATTCAAGCCTGGGCAACACAGTGAGACCCTGACTCAAAAAAAAAAAAAGGAAAAAAGAAAAATAGAATTAGGAAGCAGCTTTCAACATAAAATACTACATTAAGGTGTTACAGTAAATATGGAATTGCCAACAGTTCAATTAAAGTCCAAAAATATTTCTGTCCTTTAATTCCCTATTACCTGCTTTAGTTTCCTAATGCTGCCATAACAAGTTCCCACAGTGGCTTTAATGACATAAATTTATTATTTTTACATGTATTTGTTATTTTACAGTTCGGTGGGTCAGACATCTGATATGGGTCTCAACAGGGCTAAAATCAAGGTGTTTGCAAGGGCTGTGTTCCTTGCAAGAAGCTTGAGGGATCCAGTTCCTTGCACATGCCGGTTGTTGGCAGAATTTGATTGCTTGCAGTGAAAGGACTGAGTGTCCTTGCTGGCTGTCAGCTGAGGGCCATTCCCAGCTTCCAGAGGCCACCACCTACATTCCCTGGCTTGTGACTCCTTTCAGTTTCAGAGTGAGCAACGGAGGCTGAGTCCTTCTCATGCTTCAAATCTTCTTTCTCAGATCTCAGACCCAAGTGGGAAAGGTTTTCTGCTTTTAGGGTCTCATGTGTTTATACCCAGATGATCATCCAGATGATCTCAAGCTCCCCAAAGCAAGGTCCATACCCTCAATCGCATCTGCATAAACACCTGCAACATTCCTTTTGCCAAATGAGGTGACATATTCAGAGTTCCTGGGGGATTAGGACATGGACTTCTTTGGGTGGGTAGGATTACTCTACCTATGACATTATCTTTCTCCTTTCCTTCAATTATTTTCCTTTTTCTTCCAAGTATCCAGCTTTTAAATCCCAATTCAGGAATAGTGACTCACTGCCAGGGCAGTGAATAGACATAAGGTAGGGTCAGGAAAGGTTTGGGGAATCATAAGCATTGGAATAGGTGAAGGGATAAAGCTAAAAATCAAATAAGGGCTGGGTGTGGTGGGTCACGTCTGTAATCCCAACACTTTGGGAGGCAGAGGTGGGAGGACTGCTTGAGGCCAGAAGTTCGAGACCAGCCTGGGCAACATAGTGAGACGCCCATCTCTATAATAAACAATTAAATATTAAAATAAAAATATCAAATAGGGAGAAAATATATAAGCCAAGTGTTTACAATGACTTTTACTAGGAGATTACGTTTATGCTGGGAGATTAGTGGTTTGGTACGTGATACACAAGTAGTAGTGGCTTCCACTTATCCTAGGTGTTCCCAGCAAAATCACTCCTTGGGTGAACTTTAAGAGCATTTTATCAATTGTGAGATAAAGTGCAGCCTAATGCCTGAACTTACCATTCACATGTTAAATTCCCTATAAAGATGCTAGTGTTACTTCCAGGTGGTATAAATGAACCAGCATCATTTCTGCTCTCAAGCTCAGTCTAGAGGGAAATGAGTAAAGCAATACTGAATACGAGAACTGGTTTAAAGGTACCTACAAAGCAGTAGGTACATACAAAAGGAGATGACTTTACTACTTACAGTAAATAAAAGAAAGCTTTAAAGGCATTTGAACTGAAGCTTAAAGAAAGCGGTTTTGCCAGATGGGAAGGAGAGCAGAGGGAACTGCAAGTGCAAAAGCAGGGAATCAAGAGTACGGGATGGCACAGTCAGACAACTGGGTTCAGTAGTGTGAGAACTTCAAGTCACTGGAGGGTAGAATGGCAGGGATAAAGCTGGATGGGGAGACAGAAGTCTTCGATGTCAGGCAAGGGAATTTTGACTTTATCGTAGACTAGAAAAAATTGGAGGTAGAAGGTAACATAATCAGATATGCATGTTAAGACTAGTAGGAGCATAAAAGATGCAAAAGAGACAAGACGGGGCACTCACCGCAAAGCCTATCACAATAATGAACAGAAAAATGCTGAGAACGAAGGACAGAATGCAAGTCTGGGGCTATGTATGACCACTGTTATGAACATCAAGTACTTGTGTTGTAGATTTTGCAAAAAGGAATTTGTTTTCTAGAAACTAAATTCATTATGTTTTCCATTCATTTCATACATTAGCTATAAATATAAGGTGACTGAAGAAAGTTCAAACCCTTACAAGCAAACACCAAAAGCATCGTGTATGTATTTTCACTTTTGGTAGTCCTTGGGGTTTTTCTTCAAAAATTTCCCAAGAGGTTTTGTTTTGAAGGGTAAAGAGAGGGGAGTTAAACATCTTGAGTAGCTCTTCTTACCTTCAAGAAAAATAAAACTCTTCGGCCTGAAGTTAAGTCCTTACCCCTTTCTGCACATTAAGTGGCCATAACCTACCTTCTCTCAGACTTCATCCCCCAAATATGTCTTGTTCCTCTTCTATCTCTGCTCAGGTATTTCCTTACATAACCTGGAAAACCCTCCTAGTATTCCTTTTCCTCCCGGAGTTATCTGAATAACAAACATGGCCATTTGGAAAAGATAAAACTATGTGTAAAAGGCTCCACGAACTCAAGAATAATACAAACATACGCACAACTCATTATTACAACTATCATGTATGAATCCTTCAAGGTCCAGTTCAAGGGAAACAATATAAGGAGCAAAAAACTGACTATCTGCAGGACTGGGAACCTGCTGTTTCAATGTTAGGGCAAACTATGATTAACGATACTTCCTTCATTTGTTTTTCGCAAAGATTAAATGAAAAAATGTATTAAACATGCTTACTACAATGCCTGTTATTCAGTTAAGTACTCAGCCCAAATTGTCTTAATTCCACACGCCTTTCATCATACGATTTTCCCCTAAAAACACATCATTTCGGGAGGCTGAGACAGGAGAATCGTTTGAACTTGGGAGGCGAAGTTGCGGTCAGCTGAGATCATGCCACTGCATTCCAGCCTAGGCAACAAGGGTGAAACTCTGTCTCAAAAAAACCCAAAAACCAAAAAACAAAAACAAACAAAAAAACCCTAAATCATCTCACAAGTTTCATGATATATAAGAATGAATGAGGGGGTCGTATTAATAATTTTATACAAAATAAGGTCCCTTTCCCCTGGGAATAGTCTAGACAGAATATTCAAAAGTTCCTTTCATTTTATAGAAGCACATAAAATACTGTATTAAGGTGTTACAGCAAATATGGAATTGCCATTAGTTCAACTAATCAATTCTAGTATTCTATCTTCAAAAACTGGTATCAGCTAAATCCCAGTAAGAATGTTTCTTGTGTACACAACATAAATTCAACATTTTAAGTAATAATTTAAGAATGCAATGTATTCCTAAATGCACAATATAAAACTAACAGCTTTCCTTTCTAGGGTTCAAGTGGCCTCCTTGTAGCTATTTTAAGTGAAGAATATTGTTTGTCTCACTTTAGGGATTACTATGACAATACTTCAAACAGCTTCATTTATGTGATTTTAGTTTCATTATCAGTATTCATATAAACATTTAATGCCTTCAATCAAGTAGCATCTACGGTACTTCAAACAAAAGTGCCAAACAACTTGAGGTTGACTGGGTCCTTAAATAAAAAGCTGTTTGGATGGGTGTGGTGACTTACGCCTGTAATCCCAGCACTTTGGGAGCCCGAGGCGGGTGGACTGCTTGAGCTCAGCTTCGGCTCAGAAGTTCAAGACGAGCCTGGGCAACGTAGTAAAACCCCGTATCTACCAAAAATACAAAAAATTAGCCAGGTGTGGTGGTGTGCACTTATGGTACCAGCTATTGGGGATCACTTGAGCCTGGGAGGCAGAGGTTGCAGTGAGCTGAGATTGCACTATTGCACTCCAGCTTGGTCAACAGAGTGAGACCCTGTCTCAAAAAAAAAAAAAGGCTGGGAATAAAGGCAAGAGGGAAAAAAACCCCAATTAACACAATATGGAAAGTACAATGATAAACAATGAAATGGCAAGTTTATAATTAAAAAATTCAGCTCAATAAAATAAACAGGAAGTATTCCATTTTGTTTCAGGTACTTTAACCAATATTAAGAATGCAAAGATGACCAAGATTCAGTTCTACCTTCACTGACTTGTATTAACTTCAAGTTCTAAAAGTATTTAGTGACACATGTTCACGTACAGATAGTGACCTATTTTCTTTTCTTTTCTTATACTGCTGGTTGGTGACAGTAGTCAGATCTTCTATAATATCCTTGCTGATTTTTGTCTACTTGTTCTACCACTTACTGAGATAGGCACGTTGAAGTCTCAAACAATAACAGCTTGAGACCTTGGGTAAGTTGTTTGTATCTCTATAGAATTGTTTATCTGTTTGGTGGAATTAAGAAAGGATTAAATGAGATGATACATGTAGTTTTTGCACAGTGCCTGACACAAGTTTGTTATTAAAAGACAAGTGAACTGATTTTTATACGGAGTTAACATTTAAAAAAACTCCTAAAGATAAAACATATTATAAACTTTGCAAAATTGAGAAGATTTTGCAAAGTCAATCTATCTAACTGGTAATATGAAATCTGGTTTACTTTTATGTAATTTTAGGGACTCCCTTTGGACAAAAATCAGAATATAAGAACTGTGATAGACCACCTAGTTAAATCTCATTTTAGACTTGAGGAAAATCGAAGCCTAAAATTGTCCAGTTATAAACTAGTGACCCCTAAACCAACATTCTCTCAAGCTGCCTTATTTTCCTAAATCCCAATAAGAATATTTCTAGTGTATTTTTAGGAGTGGAGAATTCCCTGCATGTACAAGGTATTTTTAAAAAAAGAAGTTAAATTAAATCTAAAACCTCTCTTTTTTCACTTATTTTAGACAAGATAATAAAAAATATTTAATGAAAATGTTTATTATTTGGCCTTTCAGTAAACCTGAAAGAAAAAACCAGAAGAGGGTGTTAATTAGAGATGAAAGGCAGAAGTTTTCCTAACTGGGGAGCTTGAAATTATGTTCATGCTCTTTAGAGAATGTTAACAGAAGCCTCAGAATTATCTATTTGGGTACCTACCATACAATGGTATTAGATTCATTTGTAAATGATTATCTTCCAGACTTGCTTAGTTCTTTGCCAGGAAATACATTTCCAAAGCTCTGATTTTAAATAAATTTTAAGACATACTGTAAATTTAAAAAATATAATTTACGTAATTTATTGGTATAGTCTAGGAAAAGCTTACCAAAATGACATTTTTTTGGCTTTAACTAGCATTTGTTCAGAGTATAAAAGAAATTTAGTAGTAAAAATTTACCTCATCTGATATATAATTTATCATCTCTGTACTTTCAATTGTACTGTCAATTTCTACTAATGCTATCTTCTCAAACTTGATCCTTACAACAAATGAGGGAAAGGGAAGAGAGAAACCTGAAAGAACAAGTAGATGAAGTAGGTTTTTTCCAGAAGAAAAAACAGGCTCAGAGAGGTTAAGTGATTGTCCAAGGTCACAGGCAGCAAGTGGCAAAACGCAAGGTTTCTAACTCCAAGTTCAATGTCCTTTCCTGCATTATACTAAATGAGACTGGTAGAAAGGCAGAAGAGAAGGCAAAGGGAAAGGGAGGCACAGAGAAGGGAAATAATAATAAAAAGGTGAGCCCCAAATGCAAATATACACTTTTACACTGGTAACCATTTTGGGAGATCTTTTCCAGTTGTTTGAAGCCATTCCCTCCCCACTTCCCCTTCAATCATGTTCAAGACCAAATTCTTTATGCTTACCTTCAACTACATCTGCAGTTTTCATTGAAGGATTTTCTTTATTATTTTAAGACTTAGTCTTATTATTCCATGATACAACTTTACTTGTGACCAAACCAGGCTTCTCTGCATGCAATGATGAATTGTAGTCTGCACTTATTGGACAAGGGCAACAAACACTTGAATTGTCCTTACATCTCAAACACTGGCACGGAAGAGGTCTTATAGTTAGTGTAACTCAAAATTCTCAGTCAGTTATAGAACAAAGACTTGAACTACTCAAACAGTATTAAACTATGCATACATTCAATTTAGTATATCTGGGTTTGGTAATCTTAACATTAGAAAATTATTTTCAAGGCTTAAATACCAGATTTAATCTTTGTCTCTATACAGTAACTAATGGTAGCATGGAAAAAAATTTAAAAGTAAACCCAAAAATTATGGTATACAAGCTATTTGGGAAGCATTAAGAATGCAGTTTAATAAAAAACATATCACTTAAGGATCACCTGAATATCAATGGAGATTTAAACATAATTATCTGTGATCTATTTGGAGCTTCTTAAAAGGCGTTTTTTTTTTTTTTTTAAGTGCAAATACACTCATTTAGTATCTTATGAACATTATCTACTTTTTCATCTTGAGTTTGGTTACAAATTCTACATGGCAGGAATGACACTGTTTAAAATTCTATAATAATCCTATAAATTATAAAATAGGACTGTGGTAGTCATCATGGCTCTCCTTGTGGGCACATAGTTGTAATGTACTTTCTCACCCATTTGAAGTTAGGTGTGGCCAGACGATTTGCTTTAATGAAATATGAGCAGATGTGATAAGCATTACTTCTGGATCTAACATTTTAAGACCGGTATGTGCTATGCCGTAGTCTTTCATCTTCTGGCACAATGGTAGATCAGTAACACTGGAGATGGCGGCTGCTGTTGGCCTGGGTCCCTGAATGACTAAAATGAGCAGAGCCCCTACGAACAAGAAATAAACCGTGGTTGTTTTTAACACTGAGGTGTCAGAGTTCTTTGTTAACCACAGCGTAACAAGCCCATCTTGACAGAAGTGCCAGGTATCTAAAAGGCATTCAGATATCCGTTGGTTCTAGTTCTGTTACATTAGAAGAATACAATGAGTGAAACTATCTGCTAAAGCCAAAAAAAGCAGACATGATTAAATGGTGGTTCCAAATTAATTTCAGATTTACCTTAACAAAAGTAATGTGCCTACCACTTAATAGTTTCATATATGTCGATTTCTTTGTGTATCTTCCAGAGTCTCTACAGGAATTGTAGATACGATTATGCCCAGGCGCAAAAGAGGGATCTGAAGCCTAGGGAATTTACATGACTTGTTCAAGATTACACAGTGAGTTACTGGTATAGGAATATCTATTTCTGATTTGGCTCTTTCCAATATACCACAGCCGAACAGAGACTCTTACAGGCAGTTTGGTGTAGCTACAATACGTATTTTTATATTAAAATACACACACTAAAACATTTTTATAATCAGCTTAAGGCAAAAGTATTCAAAACCAAATCAGCGATATATTAAGCACTACCTTATAACTAAATGCTACCTTTCCTTAAAAACTTACGCTGTGAAGAACCACCTAGAATTCCAACCCATAAACATTGTTTGAAAATTTTCTAGGTAGAAATCTCTAACAGACTAACACAAATACTTGGTTTCCTGGATCATTTTCAGGTTGCTGGTAACCAAGGGGTACAAAATACACCCTTGAACTACCACTTCATTTCCCATTTCCTCCCTAGTGAATCAGAATAGTTCATTAGCTGAATAAGGCAGGAAGTAAGGCAGTAGATTTCCCCACCCATTTGCAAAAACAATTACAATAATTGAACCCTTCTCAAGGGTCCCAGAGCTAATACAAACCATTATTAACAAAATTTAAATTTTAAAGCCTAGAAAAATTGTAATACTTAATTTTTAAAGCTAGTGTCTACATATACACATTTTCTGAACTACAAATGACAGTGAATTTTTAGCTAGACACATTAGAACTATATTACAATTATAACTGTGCCTTGTGGGTAGCAGAGACACCAAAATTTTATCAAGTAAACTAATTTGGATAGTGATATTTTAAATTATGCATACTAGAAATTCAGTATCCTACGATTAGGGCACAAGTTAATCCAAAATACTAACCTTCCAGAGCAGAATGCTTCAATACTGAGGCGGCAATGTAGAGTACAAAGAATTTTATTTCTGATGTCAAACTATACTAAATCCAAACTCCACTATTTGAGCAAGTTAGCTCTCAAAACCACAGTTTCTACCTCTCTAAATGGCAGTAACCACCTAGCAGGGTTAAACGGCAGTGGTAAAGCACCTAGCATAGTACTAAGCAAAGAGAAGGCCAACAATGCACCCTCATCCCCATAAAAGAAAAAGACACTGTGCTGTAGCATCATTCTGAAACTATTTATTATCATGAAATATGTATTTCTCCTTGAAGAGAAAATTTATGTACAGCAAGACCAAGCTTTCTCTTTTTCTCGTATAAACCTTATTTCAGTTGTGTTAGAGCTTGAAGGGTGGTTCCACCCTAAGAAATTGGGAAGACAACTTGAAACAGTGTAAAGTATTAATCGTTAATAAAGAATTTTATGTTTTATAATGTGTAATATATTAAGCACACTTACTAGTCATACATAAAAACCCAGAGATTGGGAGTATGCACATTTTTTTGGACAGGGTGGACAAAAGAAGCTAGAGATGACTTTTCTAGACTATGTGGCTAGAGAACACACATATCCCATCAATTGAAGTCTAATGAAAATAATGAAAGATACACATTTATCCTAATAGTAATATAAAATCTTTGGTTACAAGTCTCTAAACAACTGAATTTATGACATTTAGTATTAATTTATAATGTAGTTAAGAATGGGTACACAGTTCTATTTTAATTCACTTTTTAATCTAAATGGATATAAATGACTGTACAAACTGGAACAAAAACCTGCTGACTAAAATTAGACCTGTTAATCACTGTTAATATGTCTTGCAGGTACTATACTTAAAAACAGAGACGTTCTAAGTTTGTAAAATTAGGTCTTAAAATCTGTTGTCAGGTTTATTTTTGATGTCCATATTCCAAAACTTCTTTGATTATATTCAGTTCCTGGCTTCATTTTACAGTACTGTTGTTTCACAATAGATGCAATGCTTTAAAATACAAGGCCAATTTAACATTTACAAATGACCATATGCTACTGGGGAGTATAAATTCGAGGTCAAACACTCTGCCAACTTTCATCAGTATCAAAAGCGGTAGCTTGTGTTTAGGAAAACACTGAAGCTCAGAGGCCATCTACATGAGTTGCTAGCCTATGTGACTCAAATTCCATTTGTCCTGCTCTTTGCTTCAGAGCTGAAGTCATAAATGTCTCCATCTGTGACATAATTATTTCCAAAATCAATTAAGAGATGTCAAACAGAAAATCATGGCTTCAGGTAATACATAAAATGGCAGAAATGGATAATTTAATCTTAAGGATGAAAATTTAGCTCCTTCAAAGCAAACAAGAAAATGAAATGATTTGCCCTGTTTTCCTCACTTAGGACAGGTTCTCTCCAATGGGGAAATATCATACTGTAAAAGGATGTAAACATTAGAAGTTACTTAGTTCTCCATAGGAGTAAGCAAATACTTTACAGGTTTTATTACTATGCTGCTGGGACATGGGGGTGGCAAAGGGGTCAATGATCCACAAGTTGAATGGTTCAAAATAGCAAAAGGACCAGATTTTCTGCTTTTAAGATAGAGGATGATGACATACTTTTAACAGTATTGTCAACTCCGGGAAAATACAAGGTTTAAATGAAGAGCCAGCGATTTGTCTCCATGTCCTAAGACATAATTAAATTCAACATTTCCTTATTAATCAAATAAGCACAGCCCTCAAAAGAAAAACTAAGGCTTTATCTCATTTCCTATCATGTAATAGCTGGTACAAAATAAAAACTTGGAATTCACTTCACTTTTAAAAAACTGATTTCTATAAAGATTAACAATGTACACAAGGGCCATTCTGCAGTGCTTTAAGGGGTGTCTACTACAAAGAAGGACAAAAGTTTGTATTAAACTAAATCTTTAAAATATGTTATCTTGTCCCTCAGTAAAACTGGCACGTAAATGGTTTTTTCCTTTGTTACCCTAGACTGTTATCATAAGCACACTGAAGCAACTTGTCCTGAGAAGTGGCATCTTCATATGGCATTCAGACTTCTTCACATTCCGGTGTGAACGCCTGCCTTCCGCCTTTTCCACCACTCCCCTTTACAGACCTCAGGTATCAAAACAACACTACTTGGCAATTATACTTAGAAGATGGTCCTCCACACCACTCCTCACATTGTTCCTCCATAGTTTTTCAATCTCCATTTGTTAAACTCCTACCTACCCATTTTCCAAGGCCCTCCATGGTAGATGTTCTCTTATCTGAGACTCTGTCACACTAAATATACTATAGTTAGTGCCATTCTACTGTTAGACTGTTATCTTCTTAAGGGCAGAAAGTCTGAATTAACTTCACATTCTCAACTCAATACTACAAACTCAAAACCTGGCAAAATACAAGCTTGGTACATAGCGATTCCTCAGTGTTCTTACATGAATGGTCAACTCATTCTGATGCAAATTGAGATGCTGTAATTTTATCCCATGTAAATAAAAGTTTTATCCTGGATTATTACTCTAAGTATCGTCAAAACCAAACAAACCAGGTATTTGAAACTCATTAACCAGAAGAACGACAAACATAAGCTACCTTTCAATTGAAAGGTCCAGCTTTGAACAGTGTTGGTAAGTGCCAATCATCAGGCAGTCTGAAATAAGCTATCTCCTTTATCCAGATTTTAGATGAGTTTTTATTAAAATCCTACAGATAGGAAAGAAATGAGCCAACTCTCATATTTGAAACCACCATTTCGACAGACCTCTTATTTATGTGTACTTTAGACCACTTGGGAAAGATGAGATCATTTAAGCAGCAGCGCCATCATCTCGCTTTATTTGACCCCAACAATGCTCTCAACCTAACAGTAAAGAGGCATGCATCAACCAGGCTAAACCATATTGTCATGCGGTGGCAGCAGGTAACATCTGCCCCTTTCATAAAGGTTTTAAGCTCCCATAAAGAACTCAGGACCTTCCCTAAAAATGTCGGATACAGAGGTACCCCAAGCATCCCCTTCCCCCACCTTCACAAATCTACTCCTGGAATCTGAGACATAGGTCCTTTGTCTGAACAATGTGGGAGGAGTCTGTCTGCAGTACTGGTGTGCTGGCAAGTGAAGAGGAGAATTAACTGAAAACTGTATAAACACAGAAGTATCTTAATTACCTTAGTGTCCAGTTTTTCTTCATCCTGCACACTGAACAGTTTCAAAAGACAGCCCGTGTGTCAGTGTGTCTTTCCGAGACTTGAAACGTATCGAGAGGAATACAGTAAGATCGGCGGCAATGAGTTGGGCTGCTTTTCCAAAGCTGTTTCGGAACAGCGGAGGGGCAGGGGATGGCGGTGATACCGACCATTTGAACATCCCTTCCCTCCCCAGTGAGCTCTGTCTACAGGCCTCCATTTCTGTCCTTTTCTCCATCTGAACAAGTTCTTGTAAGGGAGGCTGAACGCTTTTAAAAGACACTCGGCGGCGCAAACTTGCAATCTCGAAGGTTTCCGTACCCAAGAGCGAACCCACAACTCCTCGAGCCCGACCTTTCACCACCTCACTGAGGTTTCTGGTGCCACGCCAGCCTGGTGTTCCACGAATACAGCCCAAGTAACGTGAACACCACCGGACTGGGTCGCCCGAAAACTTCACACTTTTACCAGGCAAGACGAGCGAAAAAGCGTGGGTTTTCGCAAGGTGACCCATCTTCACATCTGATCGACCCTCGGCTCCTCCCAGACCCCTTCGGGGTGGACTTAGGGCCTCGCCGGGTTTGCCTTTTCAGTCCCACGCTCATTTCTCTCGTCTCCCCACCCACGCCCGGGGGCCATGCCCAGCTGGACCTCCCCCCCCCCCGCACTCACCCTGGCGGCCGACGATCTCGGCGACGTGCTCGGAGCTGGGCACCGGGACGCACTCGGTGGTGTTGACGCTCTTTCTCCGGAGCAGGGCCGCCTGCTCCCCGTTCAGGGCGGCCGCCGCCGCCCCACAGCCGCCGGGGCCGTAGGCGTGGGACAGCATCGCCGCCATCATGCCCTGGGCATCGTCCCCTCCGTACAGCACCCCCGCCGCCGCCGCCGCGGCCGCCGCCTCCCGGGCATCGAAGCCGGCGGCGGGCAGCAGCACAGACCCCAGGGACCCGCCTGGGATCGGCTGGGTCTGAGAGGCGGTGGCCGCGGGCGGCGACAGCAGCAGCAGCGACGACCGGTCCTCCTCCTCTGCTTCCTCCAGCTCCTCCTCCTCCAGCAGGTCTCCGTCCAGCTCTGCTTCCTCCCCCTCCTCCTCGTCCTCTTCCAGCTCCAGCTCGGCCGCCTCCGTGGCCCCGGGCCGGCCGGGCGGAGCCCGCTCCTCTGGAGACAGCCCCGCCGCCCGCCGGGCCTGGCCCTGCGCCGCCGCCGCCACGGCTC
>NW_016806761.1:704307-707504 GCF_001698545.2 Rhinopithecus bieti
CCCCCACCCTCCTTCGGGCCCCGCCCCTCCCCTCCCCAGAGCTCTCTGATTGGGTGACCGGGACCAGCCAGCTCCCGAAGCCTACTCTTTCCGTCCTCTCCCCGCCCACCTCCCTCTCCATTCCTCCCGGCACGCGCGGAGAGGGACTGTGATTGTTCACTTTACACGTCACTCTTTGTGACGTCTCCGGCGGGGGCGGGAAAAAGGAGGCGGATGAAGGTGCTGCTGCAGAGGCTGAAACTAAGGGCCAAGCGGGGTTTTGGCGCAGGCGCGTGCGGTCGAAGCGCACACCTGGATTTGTTTCCCCCCAACCTTTCATCCCTGTAGCCCGTCTGGCTGAGTTCTTTTAGGGGAGGCACTGTGTGAGCGGCCTGGAGCAGAGCTGCAGGCGCAGGTTCGAGGGCATTGTTTCGTCGGGTTGAGGATGAGATCGCCCCCTTCAGAGGAAGGGCCTTAAGAGTCATGGAAGGAGGGGCCACGCAATATCCTCCTATCCCCTCGCGGGGGCGGTTTCCTGAGCCGCGTGGCTCCCGGGCCTTCCCTCTGGGACCCGGGAATGCTCCTCCCTTGGGGCCGGACCCTCCCACGCCCCGTTGGCCCGGCTTTTCTGCCGGCAGGGTGGTTACATCAGCAGCTTGCAGGTGCTGAACTTTAGCTCTTTGGGGCTTTTTTTTTTTTTGAACCGGAGTCTAGCTCCGTCGCCCTGGCTGGAGTGTAGTGGCGCGATCTTGGCTCAACGCAACCTCTGCCCCCCGGGCTCAAGAGCTTTCCCTTGCCGGGCGCGGTGGCTCACGCCTGTAATCCCAGCACTATTGGGAGGCTGAGGCGGGCGGATCACGAGGTCAGATCAGGAGTTCGAGACCAGTCTGATCAACATGGTGAAACCCCGTCTCTACTAAAAATACAAAAATTAGCCGGGCGTGGTGGCGCACGCCTGTAATCCCAACTACTCGGGAGGCAGAGGCAGGAGAATCGCTTGAACCCGGGAGGTGGAGGCTGCAGTGAGCCAAAATCACGCCACTGCACTCCAGCCTGGGTGACAGAGCGAGACTCTGTCTCAAAAAAAAAGTTTCTCCTGTCTCAGCCTCCTGAGTAGCTGGGATTACAGGCACGTGCCACCACGCGCAGCTAATTTTTGTATTTTCAGTAGAGACGGAGTTTCACCATGTTGGCCAGGCTGGTCTCAAACTGACTTCAAGTGATCCGCCAGCCTTGCCCTCCCACAGTGCTGGCATTATAGGCGCGAACCATCTTGTCCAGCTCTTTGGTGCTTTTAAAGGAAATGAATCCCCGTTTCCTCCTCCATAGACACTCTTCCCACAGTATTGCTCAGGTGATCTCACTCTGTGGCTACCTTTTCTAGAGGTTATTATTTTGTTATTGTTGAGACAAGAGTCTCACTCTGTCACCCAGGCTGGAGTGCAGTGACATGATCACGGCTCACTGCAGCCTCGACCTCCTAGGCTAAAGTGATTCTCCCGCCTCAGCCTCCCCAGTGCATCACCATGCCTGGCTAATTTTATCTTTTGTAGAGACTGGGTTCTCACCCTGTTGCCCAGGCTGGTCTCAAACTCCTGGGCTCAAGCCTTCCTCCCACCTGGGCCTCCCAAAGTACTGGGATCACAGGCGTGAGCCACCGCGCCTGGCCTCTCGCGGGTATTTTTCAATGGCTTGTTAAAAAGTATGCCTATTAACTTTCCTTTATCTTAGGGCTGTGACCGGTCCATCTATCCCTTCAGTACTAAGTCCTGCCAGGTTAATCTTAGCCAGCAGAATGGTCCTATATCTACAGATACAATGTAACAATGTAATTGTAAAATTTCTAAATGACCCCTTTAAAGCAAGAAGAAACATAGTTTTAATAAATACACTTAGTTCAATATGTCCAAAATAGTATTTCAACATGTAAGCAATATAAAATTACTGATAATGTTTTATAGTTCTTTTGCACTAAGCCTTTGAAACCAGGGCGTGTTTTACACTTCCAGCAGTTCTTTTCACACTAACCACATTTCAAGTACTACTAAGTAAGTACTCTCAATTTCTTGATTTTAAAATTGTAACGGGACACTTTCTATATTGGATTAATTTATTGTACCTAATTGCCTTAAACTCGTTTCGTAGGAGTCAGCTTTTATTGAACATATACTTTTCTAAATTGTCTAGGCTGTTACCAAGATGGAGAAGGCTAAAGTGTGACTTGCATTCCCCGTTTTGTGCCCATAGCACATTTGCACAGTCCTACCTCACCCCTCTGATCAAAGGCATAGAGACTTTTAGCTAACACTAAACTTTTCCTGTTACTTCTAGATTTCCCCAGCCCTCCTAGAACCCCATGTCTTGCTTCTCTAACAACACATTTGTAGCAGTAAGCCCTGGAGGAGGTGGGTTTATAGAAGAAATCTTGCCATTACTCATACTGAAAAGTGATCTTTTCCTTCCCTACCTTCCCAATTACGGACAATTTTCACTGATTTACTACATCGACACCCTTTTTGAGATATGCCTTACGGACACATTTCATGATATTTTGATAAAAGGTACTAAATCTTTTTTAATGTATCAGTGAAGCTTGTACAACTAGACATTTACTTATAGAATATACAAAAATGTTTGCTGTCTGATATTTAAGTTTAAACAATATTATTTGAAGGGAAGAACTTCTAAAAAAACCAAATCCAATCAAGGGAGAAAACCAAATGAAATATACAGCGGCCACTCCCAGGATATGTTGGTCATTGGAAGGAAATACAAATGAAACTCTTGAAAGTTCTTCTCTCCACCTCTTTTCATGAGTTATCATATAATGCTCACTCCTTAGTCTTCCCAATTCTCTTGCCAAGAACCCAAAGCAAAAGCTGTAGCAGGAGTGATAGTTCATCACACATTTTTCTTTTGAGAGGGGGAGATGTAAGAAATAGATTCATGTACATAAGTCTCACAAAGATCCACTTGGCTAAGGTTTTTTAAGATGCTAAATGCTTTGCCGGGCCATGCCTGTAAGCACTTTGGGACGCCGAGGCGGGTGGATCACCTGTCAGGAGTTTGGACCCGTCTGGCCAACATGGCAAAACCCTGTCTCTCCTAAAAATACAGACTAGGCCGGGCGCGGTGGCTCAAGCCTGTAATCCCAGCACTTTGGGAGGCCGAGACGGGCGGATCACGAGGTCAGGAGATCGAGACCATCCTGGCTAACA
>NW_016806761.1:710294-744930 GCF_001698545.2 Rhinopithecus bieti
CCGGAGCTTGCAGGGAGCTGAGATCCGGCCACTGCACTCCAGCCTGGGGGACAGAGCGAGACTCCACCTCAAAAAAAAAAAATAAAATAAAAAAAATAAAAAAAATAAAAAAAAATAAAAAAAATACAGACTAGCCAGGCGCGGTGGCACGCGCCTGTAGCCCCAGCTACTCAGGAGGCTGAGGCAGGAGAATCGCTTGAACTTGGGAATTGGAGGTTGCAGTGAGCTGAGATGGCGCCACTGCACTCCAGCCTGGGTGACAGAGTGAGACTCCGTCTCAAAATAAAATTAAAAAAAAAAAAAGCCAAATGCTTTAATGTAGGTGTTTATAATATAAAATTGCTTTCTACTTCATTCTTACATAATGAGGTTTCATGAGTTCCTGTACACAAATACATTCATGCATTAATTTATATTTGATCAATGTTGTGATTTATGAATAAGGCAGGAGATATTGAAGCTCACAGACCTTCCCATTTGGGTCTAAATTTATTGTCTTGTAATAGATCTTGTTTATGAAGCAACTTTGAGATTTGCTTTTGCTTTAAATATAATGACTGGGATTCTTTCATTTTAATATATCAAACTTCCCAATCCCTTCTGTCTCCCTCAGTCACACCACGCACTAATTTGCACCTGAAGGGGGTTTCCCTTTTATTTCTATGGTGCTGTTTATGACAGAGTTTGACACATGGAGGGTGGTGAGGAAGAAGAGTTGCTTTAAGGATCTTAGAACAAAAAACCTACAGCGCTGGCACTGCCCTTTATCAAATAGCAGGCTGACTGCTGAACTAAAAGTCTATCCAATTGTAATATTAAGGTTGGAATAATTGCAAAGTAAACAAAACTTAACAAGATGTTTGTCCTAGTAAGAAAATAAAGATAATTAGACAATAATTTTGATGCAATGCTGTAAAGACTGCCAGAAAAAACATGGTGAAAGATTCTGCTGAGACCCTCAGCCAGAAGCCAGAACTAAGCACATACTTCCTTTATAAAGCAGGACGAGTTTTTTTAGGGTAGGATGTTCCTCGAAAGTAGTAATACCCAGCTCCACGGTATTTCTTCCTACCCAGGACCATGAACATGTCATTCTCTTGCCTTGAATGGCTCATTGCCTTGGAAGAAAGTCTTCTACATGGAATTCCAGGCCTTCCACACTTTGGTATCATTCTTTCAGGTGCTCAAAGCTGTCACATAAGCATGTTCAAATCTCTCCCATATTAACAGAAACTCTTCCTTGACAGCACATTCCCCTCTTGTCACCACCCTCTTTACTTTCAATCAGCTTCTCCAATCAGCTGTCTGCACTCACTGCCCATTTCTTTACCAAGCACTTCAATGCAGCCGTGGCTCTTGTTGCTTCACTGAAATTATTCTCACCTTGTCAGTTAATCCATTGAGCACGTTTTATCCTTATCCAGCTTAACCTTTCTATGGCAGGATTTGACACTATTGACTGCTCCTTAAAGCAATCTCTTCCTTTCCCTTCCTTGAGCTCTGCTTTTCTTACTCCATGGTCATGCCCTGGTCTTCTTAGCAGGCTCTGTGTTCCTATCACTCACATGTGGTATCCATCAGAGATACCTACTTTTGCTTACTCTATACTCTCCACCTAGACTTTTATCCATTTCCAAGGCTTCTGTTACCCTGTTGACAATTCCCAAATATATATTGCCATTTCTTACCTCTCCACTGAGTTCCATTCTTATCTCTCCACAAGTCCACTGTCTTATGGATACCTGGACTTGGCAATTCAAATTGAGCCTCAGTTTGAACTCGATTTCTCAGACAAATCTTCTCAGGTAAAATTGATTTGCAGCTTAATAGTGTGCTAGATATCACCATTATCTACTCCATTCTTTTGACAAAAGCCCGGTAGACATTCTTGACTTCTTCTTTGACTTCCATAGCCAATCAAAGATTTGGTTCTAAGGGTCATACCAATTCTCAAATCCATCTATCTTTCTGCATCTCTACCACTGTGATAGAACAAGAAATTTATCTTTGATCTTCATCCATAATTTGTGGCACAGAGCTCCGAAAACTCTTGTAATTTCCTGAAAAATTGGTAGTGATAGGAGATTGAGCTAATAAACGTGCATGTGTGATAAAACCTCCATAAAAAAAAAAACCCTAAATGATGGGATTTGGAGAGCTTCTGGGTTAGTGAAGGCACACATGTACTGGGAGGGTAGTGTGCTCCAACTCTACTAGGACAGAAGCTCCTGAACACAGGATCCTTCCAGATCTCACCCTGTGTACCTCTTCACCTGGCTATTCATTTGTACCCTTTATACTCAACCAGTAATAGTAAGATGCTCTTCTCAGTTCTGTGAGCCACTCTAGCAAATATTTGTGTCCGTGGGAATCCCTGACTTTGTAGCCAAATTGGGTAGAAGGTTGGGTACCCTGGATATTCAATACTTGTGTTGGCATCTGAAGTGGGGCAGTCTTGTGGGGCTGAGCCCTTAACCTATGGGATCTATGTTAACTCCAAGTAGTTAGTGCCAGAACTGAATTGAATTTTAAGACACCCACTTGATGTCCAGAAAGTTGGAGCATTGGTTGATTTGGAGACAAAACCCCACACATTTGGTATTAGAAGTGCTGAGAGTAAAAACTGTTCAGAACCATCATTACCACAGTCTAGATGATGAACAGGAGTCCCCAAGACAAATATTCTTACATCTAGTCTTGCACCACTCTAATACATTGTCCATGCTGCAGTTGGAATAATTTTAATTCAGGATTACTCCTTTTACTTCTCGTAAAGCCCTTTTTGTTTTCCTTAGGATCCACATTTCCTAACATGCAAGGTCTTCTGCATCTGGGCTATATCTACCTCTTAGCCTTGTTCATGCCAAGCTTCCTTTTGCATTGTTGTCCTTACCATAAAGGCCTTCTGGCAAGTGTTCATATATTCTACATACTCTTCTTATGCCTCCAGGCCTGGAATAGGGTTCTTCTCCCTTCAGTCTTTTTTCTTTTTTGCAGACAGAGTCTTGCTCTGTGGCCCAGGCTGGAGTGCAGTGGCACAATCTCAGCTCACTGCAACCTCTGCCTCCCAGGTTTAAGTAATTCTCCTGCCTCAGCCTTCCGAGTAGCTGGGATTACAGGCACCCACCACCACACCAGGCTAATTTTTGTATTTTTTAGTAGAGATGGGGTTTCACCATGTTGGCCAGGCTGGTCTTGAATTCCTGACCTCAGGTGATCCACCCGCCTCAGCCTCCCAAAGTGCTGGGATTACAGGCGTGAGCCACTGCACCTGGCCTCTCCCTTCACTCTTAGCTAAGCTGATGTCAATACAAGTTGTCCATCAGGGCTCAGCTTAAACATCACTTCCTCTAGGATGTCTTCCTTAACCTTTTAGGTAAGGTGGATGTCCTGCAGTTGACTCTTATGGTATCCTCTACGTCCCTAGCAACACTTGCCATTCTTTGTTATTGCATTGTCTCTCCTCATCTTTGTAAAGCCAGTTTTACCATAGCACTTGGTACCTAGGAGGGGCCAGTATGTCCTTGCTGACTGACCAACTAAATGGATATTATTTCAAATAAACTCAGTACAATGGCTAATCTGATCCTTTGGCCGTTTTTGAAACACTCATTGTACTATCCCATCTTTGTGCCTTTGCTGGTGTTGTTTTCTGCTCAGATTGCCCTGACCTTCTGTCCCACCCTCCCCGTCTCGACACATTTTTAAGCCTCAGCTTAAATTTGACTTCTTCCAACCTACATTCCTAGTCAATAGAATCAGGGCTTGTCCTTCCCTTCCTTTCCCCAGGAAAATACATATGGAGGCAACATTTCCTGTATGTTTTCTGTATGCTTAAACGACCCCTTAAAGTCTACCCATGGATCTTTTGTGGTTCTATAGGCCTATGAAACAGACTGACTAGATGTTCACTAAATCTGTTTCCTCCTCTTCCTGAGCACACAGCTAGACTACATTTCCTGGCCTCCATTGTGGTTGGGAATATCTGTAAGACTGAGTTTTAGCCAAGTGTACATAATTTCCAGACCTGGCTTTCAAGAGTCCCTCATATTATCATCCTTGTTCCTCCTCTATCTGTGGATGTGAATGAGTATGATGAACTTGGAAGGCACATGTTAAGATGATAGAACTGCAAGGTAAAATGAGCTTGAGTCACCACATGGAGCAGAGGTGTCCTCCAATCAGAGGTACCTGTTTCAGACTTTATGTGAGTGGGAAAAAAGTTTTTTAAGGAGTTTGAAATATATTTTTGTGTACATTGGTTGCAGCAGTTACCTTTTTTTTTTTTTAATTTTATAAATTTTTGCTAAGGGAGGTGCAGGTCCACACCAAGGCCCAGCCATCCCAGTTAGCCTGTCTTAACTAATATAAAACACCAAGTTAAAAACCCCTGGTTTGTAAGAACATAGTAAAAATATTAGTGGTTGCCAGGGGTTGGAGGAAGGGAGGAATGGGTAGGTGGAGCTTAGAGAATTTTTAGGGCAGTGAAACTACTGTTTTTAATACTATAATGGTAGATACACATCTTTATACATTTGTGAAAACCCATAAAGTGTAAAACACGATGACTGAATCCTAATGTAGACTATGGACTTTGGGTGGTAATGATGTGTCAATGTAGGTTTGTAGGTTCATGGATTGTAACAAATGTTCCACCGTGGTGCTGGATGTTGATAATGGGGTGTCTGTGTATCTGTGTGGAGAGGGGGTACATAGGAACTCTCTGTACTTTCTGCTTAATTTTGCTGTGAACCTAAAACTGCTTTAGAAAATGAAATCTACTGAAAACAAAAACAAAAAACAAAACAAAACCCTGGTTTACACATTTATAATTAAATTTTTCTTTTTTTTTTGTAGAGATGGGGTCTCACTATGTTGCCCAGACTAGTCCCATACTCGTGGGCTCAAGTGATCCTCCTTGAGGATCCTTGGCCTCCCAAAGTGGCCTCCCAAAGTGCTGGGATTATAGACACGAGCCACCATACCCCACCAGCACATTTAAAAATACATGGTTTAAACTACATATATGCTCTGATCACAAACTGCCCAAGACTATTTCACTTTATAGCACAGAGCCTGATAATAAATATTTATTTGCATGAGGATCAATCTACCCAGATAACACAGCAGCTCTAAGTGTGTATGCATCCAACAATAAGACTTGGAAATACATGGAAAAAAGGCCAAGTGCGGCCAGGTGCGGCAACTCATGCCTGTAATCCTGACACTTTGGGAGGCCAAAGCAGGTGTTCAAAAGCAGCCTGGCCAACATGGAGAAACCCCATCTCTACTAAAAATACAAAAATTAGCAGGGAGTGGTGGTGCGTGCCTGTAGTCCCAGCTACTCAGGAGACTGAGGCAGGGAATCACCTGAACCCTGGAGGCAGAGGTTTCAGTGAGCCAAGAATGTGCCACTGCACTCCAGCCTGGGTGACAGAGTGAGACTCTGTCTAAAAAATTGAAAACAAAAACAAAAACCTGGAAAACAAATGAAACCAAACAATAAAACTGAAAGGAGAACTACAAATCCACAATTGTAGTTGGGGACCTCAACATTCCCTCTCAGTAATTAATAGAATTATTAGTAAACAGAAAGCAAAAAAGTACAACTAAATAACACCATTAGCCAAGAGGATGTAATTGATGTTTATAGATGACTCCACTTAACAACAGCAGAATATAACTTCTTTCCAAGTGCCCGTGCAACAGTTGTATACATAGGCCATATCCTGGGTTAAAAGCAAACGTCAACAAATTTAAAATAATTGAAGCTATGTGGAGTATGCACTATGACCGTAAAAAAATTGAACTAGAAATCAATAACATAAAGAAAAAAAGAAAACCTCAATACATGAAGATTATACAACACATAATCCATGAGTCAATGAAATCGTTCAAGGAAAATTAAAAAAACATTGATCTGAATGAAAATTAAAATATAATATATGAAAACTTGTGGGATGGTCAGGCGTGGTAGCTCACACCTGTAATCCCAGCAGTTTGGGAGGCTGAGGCAGGTGGATCACCTGAGGTCAGGAGTTCGAGACCAGCCTAGCCAACACAGTAAAACCCCATCTTTACTAAAAATGCAAAAATTAGCTGGGCGTAGTGGTGTGCTACTCAGGAGGCTGAGATGGGAGAATTGCTTGAACCTGGGAGGCAGAGGCTTCAGTGAGCCGAGATGGCACCACACCAGCCTAGGTGACAGAACGAGACCCCATCTGAAAGAAAGAAAGAAAGAGAGAAAGAAGGAAGGAAGGAAGGAAAGAAGGAAGGAAGGAAGGAAGAAAGAAAAGACAGACCCAGAAAACTTGTGGGACACAGTTAAGCATCACCTGAGAAATTTATGGCACTAAATACTTACATTAGAAAAAAAGGAAAGGGTTCAAATCAATAACCTAAATTCCCACCTGAAAAAACTAGAAAAAGAAGAACAAAATAAACCCAAACAAGCAGAAAAAAGAAACTGATAAAGTTAAGAGTAGAAATCAATAAAATTGAAAATATGGAAATAGTAGAGAAACTCCATATAACATATGGATTCTTAAAAACATCAATACAATTGCTAAACCTTTAGCAAAACTGAGAAAAATAAGAAAGAAGATACAAGTTATGAACATTGGCAATGAAATGGGATCTCACTATAGATCCTGAAGCCATTAAAAGCATAAAAGGAGAATACCACAAACAAATTTATGTTCATAAATTCAACAACTTGGAAGAAACGGACCACTTTTTGAAAACTATAAAGTACCAAAATTCAACCAAAATAAAACAACCTAAATAATCCTATAATGATAAGGAAATTAAACTCATAACTGAAAAGCTTCCAAAAAAGAAATCCCCAGGTTTCACTAAAGAGTTCTACTAAACATAGATATAAAGAAGACATTAAAAAGTGCCTGTACTCTCACCACTCTGAGATAGTTTCAGATAACATGATTCCTGATGATCTAGTGGCCAGGAAAAAAAAAGAAAAATGAAGAAAAGACTGGAAGGCTGGGTGCCAGTGGCTCACACCTGTAATCCCAGCACTTTGGGAGGGTGAGGTGGGTGGATCACCTGAGGTTAAGAGTTCGAGACCAGCCTGAGCAATATGGTGAAACCCTGCCTCTACTAAAAATATAAAAATTAGCCGACCATGGTGGCTCGTGCCTGTAGTCCCAGCTACTCAGGAGGCTGAGACAGGAGAATTGCTTGAACCTAGGAGGTGGAGGTTGCAGTGAGCCGAGATCACGCCACTGCACTCCAGCCTGGGCCGCAGAGCAAGACTCTGTCTCAAAATAAAAATAAATAAATAAATAAAAAGAAAGAAAGGAGTTAATGTGAACTGCTCGTTTTCTTAACTTCTAAGATTCGTCGATATAGAATTGAACTTCTCTACCACTGTATTCTAACACTGACAAAAATGTCAATTTACCATTATAACCTAACCTATGGAATACATCTTCCAGAGACCATGGGGGACATGCACTAAAGGGGAGTTGGCTGCTTTTTTAGCTTAAAAATCACTTATCCTGTTAGTGCCTCATTTTTTTCACAGATAAAACATGGATTAATTCATTTATTTATCTAACAGATAATTACTTAGCCTCTACTATGTCCCAGGCGCTGTTCTAAGTATCTGGAACACATTCGCGAACAACAACAAAAAAGATTCCTTTTTCTGCAGAACCTACATGTTCCATAAGGGGAGTGGGGCGCAAAAGTTAAACAACAATATGTAACAAAATAAGTAAATTGTACAGCATGTTAGAAGGTGGTAAAGGAATATAAAAAACAAATGAAAAACAAAGGCTGGGAGCAGTGGTTCATACCTGTAATATCAGTCATATAGGCTGAGGTGGGCACATCACTTGAGGTCAGGAGTTTGAGACCAGCCTGGCCAACATAGCGAAAACTTGTCTCTAATAAAAATAAAAAAATTAGCCGGGTGTGGTGGCGGGCTCCTGTAGTCCAGCTACTCAGGAGGCTGAGGCAGGAGAATCACTTGAACCTGCGAGGCAGAGGTTGCAGTGAGCTGAGATTGTGCCACTGCACTCCAGCCTGACTGGGCAACAGAGCGAGACTCCATCTTAAAAATATATATATATATACACACACATATGTATATACATATATGTATATATACACATATACACAGGTGTATATATATAAACAAGAGTGCAATACGGTAAGGAGGATATCAACTACAGGGGCCTTGGGCAGGATCCTGAGCCACAATGGTGGGTCAGGGTAGGCCTGATTGAGAGGGTGATGTCTGAGCAAAGATTTTCAGGTTGAGGAGTTAGCCAAGGGGGTATTTGGGGAAAAAGTGTTCCAGGAAGAGCCACACATCTAGAGCGAAGGCTAAGTTAGGAGTGGAGCATGCAGAACTTTCAAATGAAGCCATTTGAAGGACTTCATTAGCTGTGCCTGGTGGTGCACACCTATAGTCGGAGCTACGGGAGAGGCTGAGGTGGGGGGATTGCTTGAACCCAGCACTGCAGTAAGCTGAGGTGGTGCTACTGCACTCCAGCCTGGGAGACAGACTGAGCCCCTGTCTTTGTTAGAAAAAAAGTAAAAATTTGAAGGATTTCAGCTTTACTCTGTGGGAAATGAGAAGCCATTGCTGAGTTTTAAGCAAAGAACTGATACCATAAAGGAAAAAAAAGTGATACTTACATAAAAAGGTGTTGAGAATTGAATGTAGGTGACACAAAGAGAAGCAGGATGACAAGAAACCGTGGGATTTGGGACACACTTTTGAAGACAGTGCCAGCAAACTTCAAGGTTTTTGGCCTGTGCGAGCAGAAGGATGCTATTGCTCTTAATGGGGAGGGCTTCAGGTAGAGTGAGTCTAAGGTAAATGTTTCTAGGGTTTCAAGGGTTTCATGACAATTGGTGGCCTCTGTTGTAGCTTGAATCCAAAGGTCATTTCTCTGATTTGGTGTTTCTCTCCACCATGTCCTGCCAATCTTTCTCTTTTTCTTTGCAACCCTCTAAGTCTTAGCTTTAGAGATGGAAGGTTAACCTAATTCTCTAGGCAGCATTGGCTGGTTCCCTTTACCTGGAGAGCTTAAACGTAAATCTCTCTGCTAAAACCTCTCTCTCAGGGCACTGGTTCTTAGGGAAGGTAAGGACTTATTTATTTTGGGTCAGGTGTATGACTTGTTGATTTTACAGTGGATAGAATGAATTTTAAAATATGTCAGCTGTCCACTAGGACCCGAGGTGAAACTATTAACTTATTTTATTCAAGTCTTTGTGTAATTGTGATAGAGACATCGGTCCCTCTGGTCAGGTTTGCAACGAAAGTCATTGCACAGCAAAACTTCCCAAAGGCTACATTTTTATGTTTCATTTTCAGACTGTTGGTGCCACAGGAGCAATTAAAATTTGTGAATAATGTTTTTCCCTCTAGATGAATAATATGGATGGCCTGCAGTCTGCTCTTATTCCTGCCAAGGGATTTAACAGGCTATTGTGTGAGTAACAATGTGGATGCAAATTGTAAACATTTATCATCTCCCAAGTTTCATGCAATTTTCAAAGTGATGCTAGTTAAAGCAGGCGCTCTAACCCCCCAATATAAAACAATCTTTAGATGATTTTCCACATTCTCCAAAAATATTTTGTTTTCCTGTAACTTCTATTTATTATATAAAGTAACATTGTAAAATCTGGTAGAAAGTAAATAGTAATGTTTAATAAGTTTATGGTCCTCTAAAATTGATTTTGTGTCTCTTTAGATGTTATGAACTACTATTAAGGTACATCAATAAAACATTCCACATAGTGGTATTTAGTCATAAATTCTCTATGCATTTTATTCGCATGTTTTCTAGGAGGTAAACTAAATATTTGCTAGTGTAAATTTCCCAATAATTTATCTATACTCTCAGCATTTTACAATTGTTATGATCTTGACTCTTGAGAATCACCAATGTAATAGGAAAGTCCAAATATTTGAGTCTTAAGATCAAATTAATATTTTGCCAAAGGGGAGAAGCTTTTTAAGAATTACTATGACTTGGCATGGTGTGGTGGCTCACACTTGTAATCCCAGCACTATGGGAGGCCAAAGGGGGCAGATTGCTTGAGCCCAGGAGTTTGAGACCAGCCTAGGCAATATGGTGAAATCCCATCTCTTCCAAAAAAAAAAAAAAATTAGCTGGGCATGGTGGTGTGCACCTGTAGTCCCAGCTACTTGGGGGGGTGAGGCAGGAGGATTGCTCAAGCCCAAGGGGTTGAGGCTGCAGTGAGCTGTGTTCACAGCGTTGCACTCTAGCCTGAGTAACAGAGTGAGACCCAGTCGCTAATACAGCACTTTGGAGGAGAAAGACACAGATCAACAAATATTGACTAACTTTTTACAAGTTACTATACCAAGCATATGGGGAATACAAGGAAATGTAAGTCATGGGCTAGACCACAAGAGACTCATAATCTAGGTGGCAGAATGACAATTTTTTTTTTTTTTAAAGATAATCAGGAAAGTCTTGATGGAAATAGTGAAATTAAGCAGACATTTAGGGGAGGTGAGCTCTAGATGGGTAAAAAAGAGGGGGAAAGGCAGCTTCTTGGTGAGAATTACCACAAGTAAAGACACAGAGGCAAAAGAGAAGCCCATAGACTTGGGAGCCTCAGGGGTGGGAATGGGAGGTGAGTAGACACATCTGATTACAATGAGGGATTGATATATGGCAACGAGAGGAAGCAAAACCTGGAAATTTGAAAAGGCTAAGGGGTTTAGACTCTGCTTGGAGGCCCATCTACTGTGGATAGTTTGGTTTCTTGTGTAAAGATTCAGGCAGAGTAGCGGTTAATTCCCAGCCTCGTTACATATGAACAATACGTTACTTAATGATTTAATTTCTTTGAACTTGTTTCCCTTCTGTACAAGGAAGATTATATCTGCTGAGCAGAGTTGTGAAAGCCGTGTGAAATAACAGTTCATTGTGATCTAGCCAAGTGAGTGGTCATGACATTAGCGGTCATTTCCTCTCTGTGGTAAATGGGTGGGGCAGGGAGGCCGCACTAAGGGCTTGTGAAGAGGAAAATGACATCATTGAAGGGATAGATGTGGGGTTTGAGGAATGTTAATTTTGTGATGGTGTGCAGAATGAACTGAAGAAAGGGAGTGTGTGTGTGTTGGAGGTGAGGGGAACATTAGACCACCCAGGAAGACCTGGGGCTGGAACTGGCTGTACTGGCTATAACCAAGCCAGTAGAAATGATAAAGTAAGCTGGGCATGGTGGCACACACCTGTAATCCCAGGTACTCAAGAGGCCGAGGCTGAAGGATTGCTTGAGCCCAGGAGTTCGAGCCTAAAATGAACCATGATGGTGCCACTGCACTCCAGCCTTGGGTGACAGAGACCCTGCCTCTTAAAAACAAAACAAAATAAAACAAATAAACAAAACCAAAGTGAACCTCAGAGGACAGGAAATGAAGGGATTTGGAGAAGATAAAGCTAGATGTAAAAAATAGAATCCAGGTCCGATGCCGTAGTTCATGTCTGTAATCCTAGCACTTTGGGAGGCCAAGGTGGGTGTATCATCTGAGGTCAGGAGTTCGAGACTAGGCTGACCAACATGGTGAAACCCTGTCTCTACTAAAAATTAAAAAAAAAAAATATTTTAGCTGGACGTGGTGGCAGGCACCTGTAATCCCAGCTACTTGGGAGGCTGAGGCATGAGAATTACTTGAACCCAGGAGGTGGAGGTTGCCGTGAGCTGAGATAGCACCATTGCACTCCAGACTGGGCAAGGGAGTGAGACTCTGTCTCAATTAAAAAAAAAAAAAAATCCAGAAAAATGTAAATGTATTAATTTTGGTATAAAGAAAGAAGTTATCATGCTAGTGGAAAGAAATACTAAGGAAAGACCTATGTCAGTATTTGTGTTTGTTTCTGTTTTGTTTTACTTTGCCCAGTTTATCCAGCACTTTCCTTTGTTTAGGGGCTCTCATCTTACTTTAACAACATGTCTTAATCTGGCAAATCAGAGTACTTTCTTTTCTTGGCACCAGTGATTGGTGTGGAGGTGAGCATGTTGTAAAGCTGGGCCAGTCAGCCTGCCCTGAGTTTTTCCACCTAAAGTTAAATCTTCTTGGCCTCCCTGGATGTAGAAGCTAGAAGGTTGTCAATCCAGAGAAAGCTGCTGGCAGAAGCACATGAAGCCCAATGGAGACCACAAGAGATTAAAGGAGAAGCGGAAAGACAGATTTAGAAGCTTGGCAAATGTTGATAATAATTTTATTTCCTAAGGCCCACAGAGTTGCCCCGATTACTGCAAAATCAAGTTGAACAAATTGGGAAACATTTGCAACAAATACAGTATGATAAAAAAGATAACTATTCTTATTATATGGACAGAGTTTCTACATCGATAAGAAAACATTAAGATTCCAAGAGAAAAATAAGCAGAGGCCATGAACAGACCATTTGCCAAAGAAAAAATACAGAGTAAATAAGAGTCTGCCTCAATAACAAAGAATTATAAACCATGACAAGAAAGTATGATACTTCACTAATCAAATTGTAAATGTAAAAAATCTGGTAATAATGTTTGGGTACAATGTGTGTGTTGTTCCACACACTGAGTGGTTATTTCACTTTTCTTGTGGGGTTTTCTTATGGTATCAAGAGCCTTAAAAATGTCCATAACCTTTGATTGAAACATTCTATTTCTAGGATTATCCTAAGACTACAAACAAAGATGTGCGCAGAGATTTGCATACAAGAATATTTATTGCAATGACATTTATATTAGCAAAATTATAAATGTATAATTGGGTGATGGTTGAATATGAGAAATGAACAGTCATATGATGAAAATTATGAGACAATAAAATCATGTTTTGTACTGTATTATTTTTTTTTTTTTGGAAACTGAGTTTCACTCTTGTTGCCAGGCTGGGGTGCAATGGTGCGATCTCAGCTCACTGCAACCTCCGCTTCCTGGGTTCAAGTAATTCTCCTGCCTCAGCCTCTCAAATAGCTGGGATTACAGGCATGCGCCACCACACCTGGCTAATTTTGTATTTTTAGTATAGATGGGGTTTCTCCATGTTGGTCAGGCTGGTCTTGAACTCCTGACGTCAGGCGATTCACCAGCCTCGGCCTCCCAAAGTGTTGAGATTACAGGCATGAGCCGCCACACCCAACCTTGTACTGTATTTTTAAATGATTGTCACGTGACTCTTCCACTCCCTTTTTGTACTCCATATCTGTCTTCCAGAAACATCACCTGCCTTTTCTCCTGTGGTCTATTAATCCTGTAATTGTATTATTGCCATTACAGGATGCAGTCATAAAAAAAAAAAGAAAAAAAATCATGTTTTTGGAATATTGTTTTGTGACACAGGAAATGCTCACTCTACAATGCTAGTGGAAGATAAGAATGATGCAAATCATATGTGGTATCAATTATTATTATTATCTATTTTTTTCCTAAAAAAACAGATAGGGTCTTACTATGTTGACCAGGCTGGCCTTGAACTCCTGGCTTCAAGTAGTCCTCCCATCTTGACCTCCCAAAGTGTTGGAATTACAGGCATGAGCCACTGTACATGGCCTAATTATTATTATTTTATGTGTGTGTCTGTGCATATATATTAGGATATGAAATGGACTTTTTCTATCATCTTGAACTTTTGGCCAAAGCCCAAAGCTAAGAATAATTGATAACAAATATCCTCATATTCTCAAAAAAGGGGTTAGACAGAGCTTCACAATATTTACTATAAATTTTAAAAAGAAAGGCCTAGTGCTCACCATTATCACCAGCAGCAGCCTATATAAGAGATTTCTCAGAAAGGACAATTGAAGTGAATTTACAGGGGTAGAGAGCATACAAGGGTATGCTTTGTGGCATAGACCCCGGTGCCTGAGACAGCACTGGCAGTATCTGAAGGTGGGAAGTTGGCCAGAGTAGTCCACAAAGTCAGGGCAAAGAGAGAGTGGGCAGCAGTGGGAACAGGCCTCACTTCCACCCTTGGGGTAAGGGTATATGGATTTTCTCACAGTGTGAATAGGATGGGGTGACAAGAATGACAAAGCAGACCATGACCTCTCCCACTCCAAGCCCCTAAACTGCAGATCCTGAGCTCATGGAAAGCAGAAGTCTTGACCTGACTTAGATATGGACTTTTAATGCTGGCACATGACCCAGTGCCAATACCTGAAAATGACAGGAAAGCTGTGGGATCTTCCTGAACCAGGGCTCAGGGCAGAGAATGGGGAACTGATGAAGTATGCTCCAAGGCCATGGTGGAAAGGAATCCATCAAGCTGCTTCATCTATGTACTCCACCAAACCCATCTTGTTTAATTATCACTCCTAAATGCATCAATCAAGGTTGGAAAAAAATGTCATCTGAAATCATTTGAGTGGTGGGAGTACAGATGTTTTTTAATGTCGTTATACTTTTCCTGCATATTTTTCAAAATTTCCAAAACTAACATGCATACTTGTATAATTTAAAATACAAATTAAAAAAATTGAAAAAAATGTAAACCCAATCGCCACCAGCAACAAAAAACAAGATATAAAAATAAAAGATGTAGAGGAAACGGATCCAGAGAAAAGGAAAGAGCCAAGATGAAAATTTTAAAAGGAACAAGAATTGTCTCCTACTCTAATGATGCACACGTTGTGTCTATATTTCTGCTGAAATGCCTTTTGTCTTTCTCCCTTTTCATTTTCATATGTCCACACTAGTGCTAACTCTGGCCACATTCACCTTAGAAGACTGCAGTGACCTCATAATTGATGTATTTTGCTCTTATGCACCTCCACACCACTGACAAGCCCATCTTCTCAAAACATATTCTCCTCTCTCTTATCTCTTCCCAAGTGTTCCAAAATAACTTTTCCATTTCAGGCCAGTTTTTTTCCTTTCCTTTTCTTCTTTTTTGAGACAGGATCTCACTCTGTCGTCTAGGCTAGAGTGCAGTGGGTGTGATCATGGCTCACTGCAGCCCTCCCCCTGGGCTCAGGTGATACTCCCACCTCAGCCTCCCTGGTAGCATGTACCACCACGCCCAGGTAATTTTTTTAATTTTCCATAGAGACAGGGTTTTGCCATGTTGCCCAAGCTGGTCTCGAACTCCTAGGCTCAAGCAATTTGCCTGCCTCAGCCTCCCAAAGTGCTGAGATTACAGGCATGAGCCACTGTGCCCAGCACAGTTTTTTCATAATCTCTGTTTTTTTTTTTTTTTTGAGATGGAGTCTCGCTGTGTCACCCAGGCTGGAGTACAGTGGTGCAGTCTTGGCTCACTGTAACCTCTGCCTCCCAGGTTCAAACGATTCTCCTGCCTCAGCCTCCTGAATAGCTGGGACTACAGGCACGTGCCACCACACCCGGCTAATTTTTGTATTTCTAGTGGAGATGGGGTTTCACCATGTTGGCCAGGCTGGTCTTGAACTCCCGACCTCAGGTGATCCGCCCGCCATGGCCTCCCAATGTGCTGGAATTACAGAAGTGAGCCACCGAGCCCGGCCCATACTCTCTTATAAAAGGCCAAGATTAACCCTGCTTGGGCTCTTGTTAATTTCCAACATTCAAAGGACTTGTCAATTTAAACTGTAACTTGTTTGCTGGAGCTACCTTGGGTCCCTCATCTTCTCTTATTTAAGAAAGCCATAGGTACTGGGTTTAGTAGTCGGTTACATGTTAAACAGAGTTCTCTGCCTTTTCACGTATGTAAATAATTATAAATTCCACCAATGAAGGTACCATTCTGTGTGCTTTTGTGTGTAGATACTTGTGTGACACACTACAGTGCATTGTTTAACACATAATAGTTTCAGAAAACACCATTGAATTGATTGCATCTAAATAATTCTCATGGAACTATTTAATCTGTTAATTCAGAACACCAAAGCTACCAGGATTGTGGAATTTAAAATAGCCCTTCAGTTTCTTTCCTGAATCTGGTAAACTTTCTAAATCATCATTTCCCTTTTTTCCACTTCAAGTATGTGGTCAGGTGAAAGTAATTTGACACCGTAATATCTTAAATAAAATGAGAGGATAGACTTAGATGAGAGCAGAATAGGACAGTAGACTTAGATACAAGAAAAGTCATTTAAATCCATTCATACTTGAAATGAAAAGAAACATTTTCATATTACTATTGTCATTTTAAAATTACTTTTGGGTCTCTGAACAAAGGTTATTAAAATATAGAAAACTTTTCACACCTCCTCCTAGTCCACCATCTAGAAAAAAAGGATATATATATATATATTTTACCTTTATGAACAGATCCAGGGAAATATAATAGAGGTTAATACTTGTTTTCTTTACATTTAGCTTTTTTAACTTATAAGTAAGTTTATCCTGACTCTACACAAGCCAAGTATAAATTAAAGTGCAAGTAAGAGAGAGAGATTAGACACAGACAAAGGCGGAGGGTTCTCCCAAATCTACAAAAGGGCCATATCTAATAGGATTGACAAACATTCAATATTTGTAAGCTGTGTATTTCAGATTTCCATAATATGGTGTATTAAATTGGATTTGACCTCATTAAGTAAAATACTGATCAAATACTGATCTAGCTTTAGTTGTTAATCATTTTTTTAAAATTCCTTATTTGACCTCACCCAGAAACCTGACAGACTTTTCTTAGTTCCCACCTTCTCTTCCATTAGAACCCCCAAATCCATTGCTCTCTGCAGCATCAGTGCGGCAGTGTAGACTGTGATGGGAGTCCTATCCGGGCTGAACATGCCATCAAGGCCTGTCTTCCGGATTGATACACAGGGGAGCAGCCTGAGTCTCTGGAGGAGCCCAAAACCCTGAGGCAGAGCCTCTGAACTCTCCTGCCTGTACAGCCTGCTTCATCTCCCACAGTCACATCTTTCTGCTCCCCTCATCCCTTTTAATTTCATTTTTGTTTTTTTGTGGTTTTTTTGAGATGGAGTCTTGTTCTGTCTTGCCCAGGCTGGAGTGCAGTGGTGCGATCTTAGCTTACTGCAGCCTCTGCCCCCTGGGTTCAAGCAATCCTCCTGTCTCAGCCTCCCCAGTAGATGGGATTACATGTGTGTGCCACCACACCCCGCTTATTTTTGTAGTTTTAGTAGAGACGGAATTTCACCATGTTGGCCAGGATGGTCTTGAACTCCTGACCTCAGGGTGATCCACCCGCCTGGACCTCCCAAAGTGCTGGGATTACAGATGTGAATGAACCACTGCACCCGACCTTATTTCATTTTTGAAACAGGGTTTCGCTCTGTAGTCCAGACTAGAGTGCAGTGGCATGATCACGGCTCCCTGCGGCCTCTACCTCTTGGGCTCAAGTGATCCTCTCACCTCAGCCCTCAAAGTAGCTGCCCCTGCCCCTTGAAAAACAAACAAACAAACAAACACTCTCTAGGCTTCAGGCAATTCCCTACCTTTGGGATGGCAAGCAGCAGAAGGTGAAAGCTGGGATGTTCCTGCTGATGGCAGTGGCAGAGTTGTGATCCTGGCTAGAACTTAGAACTCGCTTCCCCACGGCAACCATAGAACTGCAGGATATTGTTAGTTAGGTAGGTTCTGTCATATGTGTAGAATTCCAGATTAGGTCTGTGGGTCAAATGGAGTTTTATGAGTTCTCCTGAGCACCTACCCACCACTTTTTAGGTTGTTTAGGGAGGAAAATGGCTCTGAGTTCCAAACAATTGACCACAAATCATCTTTGTGTAGAGGGAACCCCAGCGGCATAGGTCTAGAATGTTTCTCTGCTATGGACTCTGATAGGTGTGTGGGTCTGTTTGAGTGGCTTCACTCACAGGACCCCCACTCCAAGCCCAAGACTCCTGAGCCATTAGGGAAACCAGGAGACCCCTCTGAGTGGGTACCCAGAAGGGAAATACAGACCTGAGGGAGGAGAGGATGCACATGAACTTGATGTAAGACCTTAGCTGGAGGCAGGAAGAACAGGAGGCTCAGGGCTGGTGAGGGTGGAGGTTACCAGAAGGCCTTTTGGCCTAACTGCTAGAGATGTTAACAGTGTTATATTGTTAAGCTAGTTCGTATAGACATGTGCCAGGGTTGTTGGCAGGAGGGTTGTAATGAAAAGCAAGTGGAGTGAAGAACTATATCTTTAGAGTTCTCTAAGTAATGGAGGCCAGGGTAGAGTTATCTTGTGATGAGTAATGGAATACATCACAGGGTTGTGTGTGTGTGTGCATGTGCACATGTGTGGACACATGCACACCCCATCTCCAAGTACCATAACACCAGGGGTTAAGGATTCAACATATGAAATTGGGTATGGAGTGGGGCACACAATTCAGTTTATGGCATCCCCCAGGTTGGAAACCTGTGGGTCAGTCTAGAATCCTTTCTTCTCATCACCCCACTCAATAGACAAGTAACTTATTCAGCTGGAACAAATAAATGTTGCTTGGCTACAGTCAAGGCCATACCCAGCTGGTAATGACAGGGCTGTGACAGTGGCAGCAGGGAAATGATGAAAGAACTGGAGGCCACCAATAAGGTAGGGGAAAGAATGGTCATGACCACTTATGAGTCTGTGTGGAGTCCCATAGGATCAGAAGAAAGAGATTTCTGGGGGACTGGGATCCAGAGATTGAGAAGGAGGAGTCTAATCTAGATTTTTTAAATAAATAATGTTCTTGACACTCTTTCGATTGTGCCCTGGGGAAACTTAGCTGCTTTTATCTTTCTCTTGGTACGTAGTTCAGGGTCATGCATGAGGTAGACCTCAATAAATGTTACTGGTAGCCTAAATATAATATAATACAATATAATATAATATAATATATATAATAAAACTAAATAGATTGAGGTTCAGACAAAAGGCAAAAAACATCGTGTGCTACAATACTGAAGATGCACTGTGCAGTTTTGAAATCTGATTTTAGTATTTGTCATTTATGAATATTGCTGTTAAAGTGCCCATCCAATCTTTGCCTTCAGAGGAGCTCAGTAGAATTATGAAGAGAAATCAGTGTTCACTGTGATAGTGTAAAGCTGGTTTTATAGTCTTTAGAAGAGGTCTGCTAGGGCTCTGAGCCTCCTCTCCTAACAGACGGTGCAGTGGGTAATGCTGTGTTGGTGAGTTGGTGGGACAATTTAAATGGTGTGATGGTGGTGGGTAGGGGTAAGGAGAAATTTTTTATGCGAGGTGTAATGTGTTTTCCAGCTTTTGCCTCCTGTTGCTTGGTCTCCCAGGAGTTTTGAGTGAAGTGTGACTGCAGAATTTGGCTCTTCTGTCAAAAAACTTCAACCTACTTGTTACAGTTTGACATATGAGTTGGGGCCAGGGGCAAAGGAGAGACTCTATAATAGACGAAAATGTATGCCATGAAGGTACTTCATAAATGCCAAATGATCTTATGGAAAGTGTCCATTCATTGTCCTTTGATTTAATATTTATTGAGCTCTTATTACGTGCCAGGATTGTGGTCTGCTCTTTGGAAATATCAGAGGTGTCTTCAAGTTTTTGTGTTTTTATGACTATAATTCCTCAAAAGAAGGGACTTAGACTGTCTCATTCAGTTTTTTGATTCCTGTGGGATCTCTTTCCAGGAATGTTTCAAAGTTGCAAGGAAGGAGTAGCTATCTTTCTTCTTGGATTCCAGAACTGCTGGTGGAATATTCCTTGCCACTTGGAGGGCCTTGAGAGAATGAGCCCAAATACAGGTGAAGCCAAAGGGAGAGGGAGAGAGAGAGAGGTCAGGACGGAGAGCTAATCCTGGTGCTTTTAGAATTAGTTTTGATGATGTTTTCTCAACCCCTACTTTCCACCATTTGGTGAATTTATGAAGTTCCCTAAAGTAGTTTGATATGGGTTTCCATGACTTGGCAGTCAAAGAATCCTGATTTATACAGTGTTAACACTGAACTCACCATCTTCCTCTCCCAAAAGAACCTCCTTCTGTATCCTGGTTAATAGTACTATCTACCTAGTCTCTTGTGTTAGTCAGCTCCAACTGCCAAACAAAATACTGGAGACTGGGTGGGTTAAACAAGAGGAATTTATTTATTACAGTTCTGCGGGCTGAGAAGTCCAAGATCAAGGCACCAGCCAATTCTGTTCCCTAGTAAGGGCCTTCTTCCTGTCTTGCAGATGGCCACTTTCTTCCTGTGCCCTCACAAGGTGAAGAGAGAGAGAGAGGAAATGAACTCATGTGTCTCTTCCTATAAGGGCACTAATCACATCATGAGGGCCTCACCCTCCTGACCTCTTCTAAATCTAATTAACTTCCTAACTCAGGAATAGAAAACCAAACATTGTGTATTCTCTGTCATAAGTGGGAGCTAAGCTATGAGGATGCAAAGGCATAAGAATGACACAATGGACTTTGGGGAGTCAGGGGAAAAGGGTGGGAAGTGGATGAGAGATAAAAGACTACAAATTGGTGCAGTGTATACTGCTCGGGTGATGGGTGCACCAAAATCTCACAAATCACCATTAAAGACCTTACTCGTGTAACCAAACACCACCTGTTCCTCAATAACCTATGGAGGCTCACGCCTGTAATCCCAGCACTTTGGAAGTCCGAGACGGGAGGATCATGAGGTCAGGAGATCGAGACCATCCTGGCTAATACGGTGCAACCCCGTCTCTACTAAAAATACAAAAAATTAGCTGGGCGCGATGGCGGGCTGCCTGTAGTCCCAGCTACTCGGAAGGCTGAGGCAGGAGAAGGGCCTGAACCCGGGAGGCGAAGCTTGCGGTGAGCGGAAATCTCGCCACTGCACTCTAGCCTGAGTGACAGAGTGAGACTTCCTCTGAAAAAAAAAAAAAAATTGGTCAGAAGGCAGGGCTAGACAGCCCTTAGCCTCAAGGGTATTTAATTTGCTCTACCAGAATCTCATGATATGACTGCATGGGTGGAGTTGATATTGATCTTCCAGACATCACTTATGTTGAACTCTCAGGAGCAATCAACCTTGACTACAATCTTATTTATTTATTGTTTATTATTATTTTTTAAATAATAGTTTTATTTGGGTTTTACAATGCCTCAGTCTTGTGTCCTCTTTTTCAGGTCATTATCTTCTTTCTCTGGTCATTAAATGTTCCAGTCTTTCAAGGCTGAGTCCTGGGCACTCTCCTAACTGAATTCCCTCCTAGGTGATTTCACTCATCCATGAGGCTTTAATGATCACCTAAAAACTAAGCATTTAAAATTTCCTGTGCAACCAGAGGAAATTCTGCACTCTATACTTCTGTCTCCAATTGCCCATTTGATTTTTCTACTTAGTTTTTTAAAAAGTCACTTCAAACTCAACATGTTCAAAACCATATCCCCAAATAAACTTGTGCTGAGTACAGTATTTCTCCTTGCAGTGAATTGTACCACTATCTATCCAGTTCAGCAAGTCAGAAACCTAAGCCTCATTTTTAACATGTTCCAGCCCTCACTCCTCATTGCTTAGCTGATCTGCAAGTCCTACAAACTTTACTTTCTCAATATTTCTCAAATCCTCTGATCTCTCTCTACCTTCTTATTCTGAGCCATTATTTTCAGTCATACAACTGCCTCATCTTCAACGTGTTTCCTCCTTCTTCCAATCTATTTTCCATTTTATAGTTTGAGTGCATTTTTTCAAAATGCAAATGCAATGACTTTCCGTTGGTCTTAAGATATAGAACAAGATTCCTACCACGGTCTACAAAACTTTGCTGATAGGGCTCCTTCTTACCTCATGATCACTGTAACTCTCCATATCCCCTCTTTACCCTTTGTGTTCTGCCATAGTGGCCTTAGTTCACTTTCTTGACACATCTTGTAGATGGAATAATGGCCGGTGCACCCACTCCATGACAAGTGTCCATAACTTAGTCACTGAAACCTCTGAATATGTTGCCTTATATGGCAAAAGATATTTTGCAGATGTGATGAAGTTAGGGACCTTGAAACAGGGAGATTATTCTGGATTAGCCAGCTGGGCCCAATGCAGTCACAAGGGTCCTCAAAAGAGGAAGTCAGGAGGGTCTGAGGCAGAGAAAGTGTGTGATGACAGAAGCAGGGGGCAGATTGATGGGAGGAGGAAGCTGTGAGCCAAGGAATGTGGGAGTCCTCTAATAGCTAGAAAAGGCAAGGAAATAAATCCTCTTCTGCAGCTTCCAGAATGAATGAAGCTCTGCCAACACCTTGATTTTAGGACTTCAGAACTGCATATAATAAATTTGTGTTTCAAGCTACTAAGTTTGCAGTAACTTGTTACAGCAGCAATAGGAAACTAATACACAACAATTGAGCTGAGTATCTTCAGCTTGCCCTTCTTACCTAAGAGTAGAGGTTGACTCTCTACTCTTCCTGCTTAAGGATGACTTGTGTGTTTTGCATCAGTGGACTCTCTTCCCTTCTGGTCCTGATTGGGCTTGGCCAAAGGGAGGCACATGTAGGATATCGGGGGATGGAAGGAAAGTGAAGTTGGGCTATTTGTTTCCCCTGCTACCATCCTGCTGGAACTCTGTGGGCTGGAAGCATACCCACTGTGAAGGCCTTGGACCTTTGAAAATGATGCCAGGAAAGCCCTTCTTCCCAGGTGTGATCTCTTTCTGAAGAATTGATCTTCAGAATTCTTAAGTAGCACTTCCCCTCAGGCGAAGTCAGGTATTCTACAACCTCTTAACACTATGTATTTATACTTCCTGTTACTTATTATAATTTTAGCTCTAGAGTTGTTAATGAGAGCGTTTGATTCTTGTCTGTTGTCTCCTCTAAAGCTGCATTATTCTATAGAGTAGCCGCCAGGCACACGTGGGTGCTGAGCACTTGGAATGGGGCTAACATATTTGAGGAACTGAATGTTAAATTTTACTTAATTTTTTTTAATATAAATTTAAGAACTAATAATAAAGTTTTTGGAAAACTTGTAAGCATGTTTGGAATTACTTGGGGATGTGAATCTACTTTGTGAACCGTAAAATTTATGAAATCTAGATACAGGTCAAATATTTCTGATGAAATTTAGTGTCTGAATAGAGATGGGCTGTGTATTAGTAAGGGCTTTCCAGGGGGACAGAACCAATAGGATATATGTATATAGGAAAGGGAGTTTATTAAGAAGAATTGACGCAAACCATTACAAGGCGAGGTCCCATGATAAGCTGACTGCAAGCTAGGGAAAGAGAGAGGCAAGTAGCATGTCTCAGTCCAAGTCCGAAAACCTCAACACCAGGAAAGCTGACTGTGCAGCCTTCAGTCTGTGGCCCAAGGCCTGAGAGCCCCCAGGAGGCAGCTGATGCAGGTCCCAGAGTCCAAAGGCTGAAGAACCTAGAGTCTGATGTCCAAGGGCAGGAGGAGAGAAAGCAACCATCCAGCATGAGAAGAGAGAGCTCAAAGACTCAGCCAGCAAACCTATCCCACCTTCTTCCACCTGCTTTGTTCTGGCCATGCTGGCAGACAATTGGATGGTGCCCACTCACATTGAGGGTGGATCTGCCTTTCCCAGTCCTCTGACTCAAATGTCAGTCTCCTCTGGCTACACCCCTACAGACACACCCAGGAACAATGCTTCCCCAGCCATCTAGGCATCCCTCAATCCAGTCAAGTTGACACCTATATTAACCATCACAAGTCTACCACTTGTCAACATGGCACCCATACATATATCCTTAAATCATACTAATCTCCAATAAAGATCATAATAAGGTCATAATTATGCCTAACATAATACAACTATCCTTTGTACAATCGAACATGCATTCATGCTTAACTTAAGTACTATTACATAGAATTAACACTTAAATGCTGACATGAAGTCAATAAATCTTATGTTATATGATAAAGGAATAAGAAAGGAAATATAAAACAGATATCTGTTTAATACAGCTGTATATATGCACAAATTTACTCTTATCAAAGTAAGAAGGAAATACTCATAACAATTATAGTCTTCATTTCTATAACTAGTCACATGGTGGTAGCTGGTATTGAAAACTACCTTCTTTTACTACCCATTCTATATTTCCTTTGCCTTCAGCAAGCACCTCAGCTGGTCATGGTTTTTAACCTGGTGGAGTGACCCAAGCCTTCATTTCTGAAGGGTCTGGGCCATTTGTAGTCTTGCCAGGATTGGGTTGTTGTAGTTTCCCATTGACTTTAATTATAGGGCAGGGTGATACTAAGAGACACCCTAAGGGATCTCCTAAATTCCAGACATTCTTCCTTATCTCCATTGTGGAGTTGTCCTCTGATTTCATCTTGACAGTGTGAGTCAATCACCCTAGCCAAGACTGTATAATTCTCTTCTTAACCTGTTGACTCAGAGGCATGAGGAGCCTAAAGTAGCCAATGGCAGTCTTAACTTCCAGTTGAACAGAATTGTATTGTGTCTCCTGGTGGCAGCATTCTTCCCCTGGAACTAAGACCTCTAGGCAGCAGAACATAATGTTACAGGAACAGGAAGCAAAATTTTGCTAGTGGGTGACTAGGGATGATGATGAGTGTTACCATTTCTACTTTCACCTTGGTTCCGGGACCCATGAATCCTGGCTATGGGAGAAACAGTACCACATACTGAACACAGATTCAGTGCATATACAGCCTTCTGGAGAACTTTGCCCTGGTCCTGCAAAGTATTGTCACCCAGTTAGCATTATAATTGCAACTTCAAAAGGCCATTCTACTGTTCTATCAAGCCAGCTGCTTCAGGATGATGGGGAATATGGTAAAACCAGTGAATGAAATGAGTGTGGGCCCATTGCTGTACTTCGTTGGCTGTGAAGAGAGTTCCTTGGTCAGAAGCAATGCTGTGTGTAATACCATGGCTGTGGGTAAGGCATTATATGAGTCCGGGCTTAGCAGAAGCATTGTGTGCAGGAAAGGCAAATCCATATCAGAAGTAAGAATCTATTCCAATAAGGAGAAACCACTGCCCCTTGCATGATGGAAGTGGTCCAGTATAATCAACCTGCCACCAGGTAGCTGGATGATCACCCTGAGGAATGGTGCCATGCCAAGGGCTCATTGTTGGTCTCTGCTGCTGATGATTGGGCACTCAGCAATGGCCGAATCTTCCTCTGCTGAGGGCACCTTTTAGTGAACATTTATGTGTGACACACATATCTTCAGTTTTCGATCACTCAGAAAGGTCCATTAACATACCTCTTCCCCACATTCGTCACCAGTTTTCTTTTTCTTTTTTTTTTTTTTTGAGACGGAGTCTCGCTCTGTCACCCAGGCTGGAGTGCAGTGGCCAGATCTCAGCTCACTGCAAGCTCCGCCTCCCAGGTTCACGCCATTCTCCTGCCTCAGCCTCCCGAGTAGCTGGGACTACAGGCGCCGCCACCTCGCCAGGCTAGTTTTTTGTATTTTAGTAGAGACGGGGTTTCACTGTGTTAGCCAGGATGGTTTCGATCTCCTGACCTCGTGATCCGCCCGTCTCGGCCTCCCAAAGTGCTGGGATTACAGGCTTGAGCCACCGCGCCCGGCCTCGTCACCAGTTTTCTAACCATGATCCTTCCAAGTCCCTGACAATCCAGCCAAACCATTGGCTACAGCGCATTAATCATTATGTAAATGTACATTTGGCCATTTCTCCTTCCATGCAAAGTGCACAACCAGGTACATTGTTAGAAGTTCTGCCCACTGGGAAGATGCCCCTTCATCACTGTCTTTCGGGGATGTTCCAGAAAGGGGCTATAGTGCTGCAGCTCTCCACTTACAGGTGGTATCACGCAGAATCATCTGTAAACCATCTTCTCTTCTCCTTCCTCTGCCAACTGATCATGGGGAACTCCCCATGAAGCCATAGGTACAGCCTAGGAGAGAGAAGGCTGGGTAGCAGGAGGAAGGACTGTGGCATTTGGGCCACTTCTTCATGTAAGTTACTTGTGCCATCAGGACCTGCTTGAGCCCATTGACATATATTCCACTTCCATTTGGTGATGGAATGCTGCTGTGCAGGCCCAACTTCATGGCTAAATGGATCAGAAAGCACCCAGGTCATGATAGGCAGCTCAGATTGCCTGATAACTTGGTGATTCATAGTCAAATGTTCAGTTCTCACCAAAGCCCAGTAGCAGGCCAAGAGCTATCTTTCAAAAGGAGACTAGTTACCTGCAAAAAAATGGTAAGGCCATGCTTCAAAATCCTAGAGGCCTCTGCTGTAATTCACCTAGGAGGGCCTGCCAAAGGCTCCAGACAACATCTCTATGTGGAGCCAGTGACACCTCAAGTACCGCTGGATCTGCTGGGATCACATGGCCTAAGTGGCAGAGCAGCTTTCACAGCAGCCTGGACCTGTTGCAGAGTCTTATCCTGTCCTGGGTCCCACTCAAAATTAGCAGCCTTTCGGGTCACTCAATAAACGGGCCAAAGTAACATACCCGAATGAGGAATGTGTTGCCTTGGAAGTCCAAATAGGCTCACTAGGTGTTAGTCTGTTCTCTTGCTGCTAATGAAGGCATACCCAAGGCTGGGTAATTTATAAAGAAAAGAGGTTTAATTGACTCACAGTTCCACATGGCTGAGGAGCCCTCACAATCATGGTGGAAGGCAAGTGAGGAGCAAAGTCATGTCTTACAGGGTGGCAGACAAGAGAATATATGCAGGGGAAAATCACCAGATCTCATGAGACTTATCCACTACCACAAGAACAGCTCGGGAGAAGCCGCCCGCATGATTCGATTATCTCTGCCTGGCCCCGCCATTGACTCATGGGGAGTATTACAATTCAAGGTGAGATTTGGGTGTGAACATGGGCAAACAATATCAGCCTCTTTCTTGTTTATAGGAAGGGCCAGATGTGACAGCTTATCCTTCAGTTAGATGGAATATCTCGACAGGTCCCACAGCATTGGATCCCTAGAAATTTTGAGGTAGAAGGCCCCTGAATTTTAGTCAGGTTTATTTCCCATCACCAGACATGCAAATGTCTCACAGTAAGTCCAGAGTTCTTGCTACTTCTCACTCACTGGGTCCAATCAGCCTAATGTCTTCAATGTAATGGACCAGTGTGATATCTTGTGGAAGGGAAAAGCAATCAAGATCTTTGCAAACAAGATTATGACACAAAGCTGGAGAGTTGAGATATCCGTGAGGTAGGACAGTGAAGGTGTATTGCTAGCCTTGCCAGATGAAGGCAAATTGCTGCTGGGTGGGGCTTATGGATTGGGATGGAGAAAAAGGCCTTTGCCAGATCAATAGCTGCGTACCAGGTAACAGGAGATGTTTTAATTTGCTCAAGCAATGAAACCACATCTAGTACAACAGCTGGAGTTACCACTTGGTTAAGCTAATGATAATCTGCTATCATTCTCCAAGATCTATGTCTTCTGCACAGGCCAAATAGCAAAGCTGAATGGAGATGTGGTGGGAATCACCACCCTTGTATCTTTCAAGTCCTTGATGGTGGCACTAATCTCTGCAATTTCTCTAGGGATGCAATATTGTTTCCTGTTTTCTGTTTTCATAGATATAGGCAGTTCTAATGGCTTCCATTTGGCCTTTCCCACCATTGCAGTCCTCCCCCCACAGGCCAGGAAACCAATGTGGGGTCCCTGACAGCTGTTAAGTATGTCTATTCTGATTATGCATTCTGGCACTGGAGAAATGACCACAGGATGGGTCCAGGGACCCACGGGACCCACTGTAAGTCAGACCTGAGATAAAACTCCATTGATTACCTGACATCTATAAGCTCCTACTCTATCTGGAGGGCCACAGTGATATTTTGGGTGCCCTGGAATCAGTGTCAGCTCAGAGGCAGTGTCCAATAGTCCCCAAAAGTTCTGATTAATTTCCTTTCCTCCATGTATAGTTACCCTGCTAAAAGGCCAGAGATATCCTTGAGGAAGGTTGGGAGAATGATTAACAGTATGAAATTTCAGTAGTGTAGTGGGGTCCTTCCTCGAGAGGACCCAGCCTCCCCTTCATTCAGGGGGTTTTGGGTCTGTAAACTGGCTCCAGTCTGGAAATTGATTGAAGGGCCATGATTATCTGTTTTTATAATTCAAATTAGACTTTTGGTCACTTGACCTGGAAGTTTTCTGCTTATGTAGATCAAGTAGGAAGGTGGTAGGCTTCCTGTTGATTTCACTTCTAGGAACGCCATGATTAATTAGCCAATCCTAGAGCTCTACAGGTGTCAGACTATTCTGATTGCTGCTTTGCCTCTGCTGACTATTACTAACTATGCCCACCTTTGCTTTGACGGTTGAGTGCTGCTACTTGGCCCTGCTTTGTTCCAGATGCACTGGCAGCTGATTGGATGAAGCCCACCTGCACTGAGGATGGGTCTTCCTCTCCCAGTCCACGAATTCGAATGTCAATCTCCTCCGGCAACACCCTTACAGACACACCCAGGAATAATACTTCCCCAGCCATCCAGCCATCCTTCAATCCTGTCAAGTTGACACCTACTAGTAACTGTCACAGGCTGTAAGTAAAAATATTAAATATACCCTGAATTTCAAAGACTCAGTACAAAAAAGAATGTAATCTGTCTCATTAATAACTTTAACATATTGATTACATGTTGACACAATAATAATATGCGTCTATTGTATTAACTAAAATATATTGTTAGGATCAATTTCACTTGTTTCTTTCTACCCTTTTAAAACATGGCTACTAGGCTGGGTGCAGAGGCTCATGCCTATAATCCCAGCACTTTGGCAAGTTGAGGAGGGTGGATCACATGAGGCCGGGAGTTTGAGACCAGCCTGGCTAACATGGTGAAACCCCGTCTCTCCTAAAAATACAAAAATCAGTCAGGTGTAGTGGTGGGCGCCTGTAATCCCAGCTACTCGGGAGGCTGAGGAATGAGAATCGCTTGAACCCAGGAGGTGGAGGTTGAAGTGAACTGAGATCATGCCACTGCCCTCCAGCCTGGGCGACATAGCAAGACTCTGTCTCAAAAATAAATAAATTAAAATAAGATTAATATGGCTACCAGAAAATTTAACATTATGGGCGAGGAGTGGTGGCTCATGCTTGTAATCCCTTTGGGAGACCAAGGTGGGTGGATGACCTGAGGTCAGGAGTTTGAGACCAGCCTGGTCAACATGGTGAAACCCTGTCTCTACTATACAAAAAATTAGCCAGTCGTGGTGGTGTGTGCTTGTAATCCCAGCTACTTGGGAGGCTGAGGCATGAGAATCGCTTGAACCCGGGAGGTGGAGGTTGCAGTGAGCCAAGATCATGGCACTGCACTCTAGCCTGGGCAAGAGAGCAAGACTCCATCTCAAAAAAAGAAAAAAAATTACATGTATGACTCACATTGTTATTGCTCTGGAACAGTGCTTCCCCTGACTGCAGTATGAGGTTCAAGAGGACAGTTTTCTCACCCTTGTGTATTCCTGCTTATACTGCCTGTTGCTTAATAAGCACTGCACAATTATTTAATACATGAGTGAATGCCTGGATGTGTGTGTACCACAGAGCAGAGGAGTCTTAGGGAGCAAACTTGCCTTATCAATAGATTTGTAGCCTGTGTCACTATATCTTAAGAGTCAAAATTTTAGTGGCAACAGTGTCAAACCCCCGTTTAATGAGACAACTTGTTTCTATCTCTTCACAGGTAAAATACCTATAGCTTGGTAGCTAGAGTTGCCATGGCTAAGCAATGGCAAACCAGACTATATCCTGTGATGAGGTGGGGTGTGTGCTGGAGGTGGTGGGTTAGGCTTTGCTGCACTTGGCAGGAAGCAGACTTCTAGAAGGTTTTGAGAGAAAATTAGGGTCATCTATGTCAGAGAGTCTCAGGGCACTCATGTAAGAATATGCCAGGGTTGTGCCTGTCAGCAATGTTCACTTTCCCACAATGTTTCTTCCCCCTGGTGACTCCTCCCTCCTTCTCCCTGAAAGGTAATCCTTATCATTTTACTCTGGGGTTACTCAGCCTAACCCCACAAAGTGTCTTACCCAAGGCCCTGCATCCAACCGGGGATGTTTATTTTGTGGACTGTAGGTCTCTACTTACCCGAATGGACTTTTCAAAGGGAGATCTGGCAGCTTGGTGAGAAGGGATCATTTGTTTTTTGTTGGAAGCAGGTGAACTATGTTAATAAGACCTCTGCATTGCAGGTCATCCACCTTTTCAGCCCCAAGCACCTCTTCTCAACTTGCAAAGTGGCATCCTCCCAGATAGTTTGTCTCTTGTGCTCTTTGGAGCCCTTCTTTCTTTGAGAAGAAATATGTATAGATGCAAGCAGGACAGTGACTCCACATCGCTAGGATTAGGAACCCTTAAACATTGACTCTGACTCTGTCTGACTCTGTCAGCCTCTCTGACTAGTAAGGCTGTGAGGTCTGAGTCATCTGAAAGTTCCCAAGGGGACTTCCCTCGCTGGCCTCACCCTGTCACTCTGCCCATCTTCCCTCTATTTTCATAGATTTCACAGATCTCACACAAGCCCCATCCAGCAGCTTATTCTCATTCATTCCATCTTTGTACTTCCTTTAGTGCAATGACCTACTTAAATTAATGGGAAATATAAACCCCCAAGGAAATCTGCTAACAGCTCTTTCCTGGGTAGAATTAAGTTGGGCATGTGTCTGAGATAAGCTCTAAGAATCATTTTGGCTGCAGATGGCGGTGGAAAGGGAGGGACAGAAGGTTACCACAAAAAAAAAAAAAAAAAAAAGTGTCTGACGACAAGTGTTCCTGGGGAAGTGACTGGAAACTGATGGTGGCAGGGAGGGCTGGGTAAGAAATACAGTTTAGAACTCCAGGGCGGTTCTAAACTGGCATTTAGATTTTCTTAGATTTCAGTCTTCTCCCTCAGTTTTCTGCTTAGAAGCTCTACTCCCAAGGTCATAGGTCTAAAGAATATTAGAGTACAGATACAGCAGATGAAGCCAAACCAATACTGGGAAAAAAACACATACTTTTTTAGGCTGATGATCTTCAGACACAAGCGTATCAGCACAGTTTTGAAAATAATTTAAGGATGAAAGATGACAGGTGGAAACAGCTTCAGACCAGGTGCTAGAACACATGAAGTTTTTGGGGTTGGATTTTCCAGGAACTGGCTGTGTATCTTAAGCAAGTCATTTTTACCTCACTAAACCTCACTTTTCTCATCTGTAAAATGTGTGGTTTAGACTAGATGATGGCTAAGATGCTTTTCAGTTTTTAAGTTTCTTAAAATACATAAAACTATTTGCCTGTTGGCTATAGTAGCTAACAATTGCTATTATTTTGGTAAAGTTGTTAACAAGTGGTTGATTGATTTGTGTTTTTATTCTTTTCCTTTTTTGGTGGAGGTATTTTGTAGGATAGCCAAAAGGTGGGGCACAGAAAAAAGTCAAAGATCCAAATAAGTCTCAAACCAGACAATGCACCTCTGTATCATGGACAGCTGATTGGCTACAGACAGTAGAATCCCTTTGGAAATCTCTGGTATGAGTCACAGGCCTCACCACCCAAGGCATTCAATCCCATGAGGCAATTCTTTCTTTATCTATTTGTATAGTATAAGAGAGGACCAACTACCTCCACCATTGACAGCTCAGAAACTCCCGGCTGAGCCCTAAAATGCACTTTGCATGCTGTCTTCTTTCAGTGGTAATGGTGTGACTGGAGTGGGCACTGAATAATGTTTGAAGCTAAATTTTATAATAAAGGATCTGTTGTTTATTAGGAAAACCATTAAAACCAGTTACAGTAGAAAAAGTACTCATAAGTCAGTTTATAAGCTTAAATTTAAAGTGTTAGAGAGTTTTAGAGCTCAAAGACACAGGAATTCGTCTGACCTAATACACTTTAGAGATGAAAAGAAGATGAATTGTCCAAGGTTGTAATTTTATTAGTGCAAATTTAGGACTAGAAAACACCACTAGATTCTCAGGTCTGTGACTTTCTGGTATACTATATTGCCTATGTAAGAATCTGAGTATATTTTAAATACAATGATTTTTAAATACATAATGCATGCACTATGCAACTTAAATGACAGAAAGTTTACAGTGAAAAGTTAGTCTTCTATTCAATGTTTTCTGTAAAGTCTCTTCCCTCTTTTGCCAATCTGGAATTTATTTTAGTTTAAGATGTGAGGTAGGGATTCAACTTTATTTTCTTTCAGATGACTGTGCAGTTATTTTACTAGCAGATAAGTTGTATTTCCCTTATTTGTCCTTCAGTTTTGGAGTTTTGTCTTTACTTTTCTTTTTTCTCTACTATATAAACTTGAGAAATCAGCTTACACATTAAAAAATTTCTGTTGGTTTTAATACATGAGATGGCATCAAATGTATAGATGAATTTAAGGGAGAATTGACAGTTTAATGAATTCTGCTATAGAGCTTCAGGACATACTTTCCTCCCTGAGAAGAAGAAACATGGTACAAGATGCTGTCCTTTCTGTCTTTTGATGTAGTTCTGTGAACATGTCATTGTCATAACTTCAAACATTACACCCGACCTCACTCCTTATACTAAAATAAACTCCAGCCACACTGACCTCCTTACTGTTTCTTCAACTTAACTGGCATGTTCTTTCTGCTCAGAAAAACTCTTCCCCCAGAAATCTGTCTGGCTCATTCCCTCATCTCCTTCAACTGTCTGCTGAATGCCACCTTCTCATTGAGCCTACCCTGACCACCCGATTTATTTTTATTTTTTATTTTATTTTATTTTATTTTTTAGATGGAGTTTTGCTCTTGTCACCCAGGCTGGAGTGCAACCGCATGATCTCGGCTCACTGCAACCTCCACCTCCCGGGTTCAAGCAATTCTCATGCCTCAGCCTCCTGAGTAGCTGGGATTACAGGTGCCTGCCACCATGCCCAGTTAATTTTTTTGGTATTTTTAGTAGAGATGGGTTTTGCCATGTTGGTCAGGCTGGCCTCGAACTCCCGGCCTCAGGTGATCCACCAGCCTCGGCCTCCCAAAGTACTGGGATTACAGGTGTGAGCCACTGTGCCCGGCCTGACCACTCAATTTAAAATGACTCTTGCCTCCCACTCTGAGCTCTCCTCATTTTCCTATCCATTCTACTTTATTTTCCATATGGTTTATTGTCTTCTTACAATTTACTTAATCATGACACATTGTTTATTGTGTGTGTCCAGCATTAAAATATAAGCCTCAAGAGGACAGGGATATTTGTCTATTTTATTCACTGCCATAGCCCAAGTGCCTAGAACTCTCCCTGGAATACAGTAAATGTTTAATAAATTTTTGTTTAATTGAATTAAAGAAACTATTTTTGGCCTGGTGCGGTGGCTCACACCTATAATTCCAGCACCTTGGGAAGCCAACACAGGTGAATCACATGAGGCCAGGAATTTGAAACCAGACTGGCCAACATGGTGAAACCTCATCTCTACTAAACAAAAATTAGCCATGCATGGTGGTGCGCACCTATAGTCCCAGCTACTTGGGAGGCTGAATCACAAGAATCCCTTGAACCCAGGAGGTGGAGGTTGCAGTGAGCAGAGATCGTGCCACTGCACTCCACCCTGGGTGACAGAGGGAGACCCTGTCTCAAAAATAAATAAATACATAAAAAATAAAAGAAACTATTTAGTAACAGATTTTATTTAGAATAAACACTGCAATTTTATTAAATATCATATCTCTTTACAGCAGTCATGGAAATAATCATATGACTGCTTTCTCTTTCCATTGCCAGACATGGTAAATTATATATTACATTTCCTAATAGAAAAATAGCCTTGCATTTCTACAATAAACCCCATTTAGTCGTGGCCTGTTATTCTTTTATGAGCTGCCTGATTTTGTTTGCTATTGTATTTATTGTATTTAAGTTTTTGAATTGATACTGAAAGTGAGATTGGTGTAAACTTTTGTCATGACATCTTTGTTTAGCTTTGTTTTCACTGTTATGCTAGCTTTAAAATATAATTTAGAACATTACCCCTGCCATACATTTGAAAAAATACTCTGGAATACTTCAAATAGCTTTGACTTTATTTTTCTTTAAAATGTGGCTTGGCTACTGGTTGGGCTTGGTGGCTCATGCCTGTAATACCAGCACTTTGGGAGGCCAAAGCAGTAGGATTGCCAGAATCCAGGAGTTTGAGACCAGTCTGGGCAACACAGGAAGACCCTATCGCTACCAAAAAAAAAAAAAAAAAAAAAAAAAAATAGCTAGGCATGTAGCATGCTTCTGTAGTTCTAGCTACTTGGGAAGCTGAAGCAGGAGGATTGCTTGAGCCCGTGGGTTTGAAGCTGCAGTGAGCTATGGTGGTGCCAGTGCACTCCAGCCTAGCCTGGGTAACAGAGCAAGACTTGATCTCTAACAGTAAATACATACATACATACATACATACATACATACATACATAAAATAAAGTATAGTTACACATTTTTATGGTTGTAATCTCTGGGTATTCAAATTTTCTAATTTGTTATGTTCAGTATTATAAACATAGCTACATTATTTTGCATTTACATACTCAAAATTAAGTTAGAATTAGTTAACTCAGGAAATTATCAAGAACAAATCACACCATATATTCTTTCTAACCAAATTCATTTCTTTCTTTCTTTCCTTCCTTCCTTCCTTCCTTCCTTCCTTCCTTCCTTCCTTCCTTCCTTCCTTCCTTTCTTTTCTTTCTTTTCTCTCTCTCTTTCTTTCTTTTCTTTCTTTCTCTCTCACTCTCTGTCTCCCTCCCTCTCTCCCTCCCTCCTTACCTCTTTCCTTCCTTCCTTCTTTCTTTCCTTCCTTCCTTCCTTCCTTCCTTCCTTCCTTCCTTCCTTCCTTC
>NW_016806761.1:745314-781474 GCF_001698545.2 Rhinopithecus bieti
TCCTTACCTCTTTCCTTCCTTCCTTCCTTCTTTCCTTCCTTCCTTCTTCCTTCCTTCCTTCCTTCTTTCTTTCTTTCTTTCTTTCTTTCTTTCTTTCTTTCTTTCTTTTCTTTCTTTTTTTCTTTCTTTCTTTCTTTTTCTTTCAGATGAGTCTCACAGTGTTGCGGTGGCACCATCTTGGCTCACTGCAACCTCCACCTTCTGGGTTCAAGTGATTCTCATGCCTCAGCCTCCAGAGTAGCTGGGATTATAGGTGCCAAACTGCCATGCCTGGCTAACTTTGTATTTTTAGTAGAGATGGGGTTTCACCATGTTGGCCAGGGTGATCTCAAACTCCTGACCTCAAGTGATCCAACCAACTCAGCTTCCCAAATTGCCGGTATTACAAGTGTGAGCCACTGCACCCAACACAAATTTTAGTTAATGACAGTTTGATTTAACATTGCTGTGACTTCCTTCCTTTCCCTCTTTCTTTCCTTTGAAGTAATCAGATATATGCCTTGGATTTAGCTTTATTTTTTTGTACATGCATTTTTTTTAAACACCTAACTATTAAGCTATGTATTTCCCTTCTTGGATGCTCATACAATTCTAACACTATAACTGCCTTATCTTCTAGGCAATAAAACTGAGGTCCAGGAAGTTCAAGTTCCCTGTTCACTTTCATTCTCAAAGGAGAATCAGAATCAGATTCCACATGTCCAGTGCCCTCTGTGTCACTCCACTGTTTCCCTGAGTTGGTTCTCTTGCTGCTTGGGTCCCTGTTCTGCTCTTACTTCCAAGCCTTTTCCTTTTCACAAACACATGTTAAATACCAAGTGTGTGCCGGTCATTGTTCAAGGTGTTAGGAGATATGAAGATGAACGGGGTAGTCTTCATTTTCTAGACATTTATAGTCTAGTAAGGGATTCAGACAAACAAACACATAATTATAATACAGTGTGAAGGTGATACATATAAAACATAAATGGACAGCAAAAACAGTGGAGAGGGACCACTAAACATGACTGGAGGGTCAGGAAGAGCTGGGCAGAGTCTTGGACTTGGAGGTCTGGCAAGGAAGATACTGCTCCTGTTTGCCATTCCTTGAACTTAAATGTTCTATCAATTCATCATGCATATCTAAAAATATTCTCATTCCAGGGGAGCCATCAACCCTCTGGTTAGAGGCCCTACTTTCCACAGTCTCCATCACTCTTCCTAGTTTGTTGACACCTTCTGGGCCTCAAACCACCTTAGAGTTCTCTCCTCCATCCAACATGGCTTCCACTCTCAGATCCTCCAAATAGAAACATCCCTTTGACAATGTTCAAAGCCTTAAGTGGTTCTAGGGAGTAGAAACTTAAACTCAACAGGGCAGAAGATGAAGATGTTTACTTTTGTGTTTAAAAGAAGGGATCTCTGGCAGTTGATCAAACCTTGTTCACTTAGTGCAGTGAGGTTAACACTATTGATTTATCTATCCAGAGGGTTTTCTTAGCTTATTTATTTTTATCATCGTCCTTCAAACTTATTCTTTCATCTAACACATTGTGAATACCTGCTGTGTGCTTATCTACATTGAGATTCTACAGAATTAGAAGACATGCTCCTTGCCTGAAAGAGATTTTAGTCTAGTTGGTGAGACAAGACAAATGGAAATCAAAAATAAACAATAAAGCAAGTCAATGTATAATAAACCTCAAATGGGTAGAATAGATAATTATTACCATTGAGCACGGATGGGGGAGGGATGATTGCTGTGGAATAGACCAGTTCTCATTTGCCCCAGATTTGCCCATCTGTGGTAAGCCAGTTAATTTTATGTGTCAATTTGACCAGGTTATGATACCCAGTTGTTTGGTCAAACACTAGTCTCGATGTTGCTGTGAATGTATTTTAGAGACGTGATTAACATGTAAATCAGTAGGCTTTGTGTTGAGCAGATTACCTTCTATAATGTGGGTGGGCCTCATTCAATCAGTTGCAGGCTTTCAGAGAAAAGAACCCTCGAGGAGGAAGGCATTCTGTCTCCAGACTGTCTTCAGACTCAAGACTGTGATATCAAGTCTTCCCTAGGACTCTAGCCTGTTGGCCTGCCTTGCAGATTTTCGACTTGCCAGCCCCAACAATCGCAAGAGCCAATTCCTTAAGATAAATATCTCTCTCTAGATATATATATCTAAAAATATTCTCAGTCAGGCTAGGCACGGTGGCTCATGCCTGTAATCCCAGTACTTCGGGAGGCTGAAGCGGGTGGATCATTTGAGGTCTGGAGTTTGAGACCAGCCTGACCAACATGGGAAAACTCCGTCTCTGCTAAAAATACAAAAATTAACTGGGTGTGGTGGATCACGCCTGTAATCCCAGCTATTTAGGAGGCTGAGACAGGAGAATCACTTGAACCCGGGAGACGAAGATGGCAGTGAGCCGAGATCACGCCACTGCACTCTAGCCTGAATGACGGAGTGAGACTCTGTCTCAAAAAAAAAAAAAAGAAGAAAAAAAAAAAGAAACTAAGTCAGTGTTCTTCTAGAGAACAGACCCAAAAGCATATATATGAAACATGGGCTCAAGCAATCCTCCTGCCTCAGCCTCCTGAGTAGCTAGGACTACAGGTGCATGCTACTGTGTCTGCTAATTCAAAAAGGTTATTATTATTTTTTTTCTAGTGATAAGGTCTTGCTTTGTTGCCCAGGCTGGTCTTGAATTCCAGGGTTCTCTCTGGAGAACCCTGACTGATATAAAGCCTGGTATATATTGATATTCCCACTGAGATGTAGTATCATTCATTCATTCAAGAAAAAAATTCATTAGTTATCTATTAGTATGGTGGATTAAAAGTATAGGTTTTGAAACCAGCCTATTTAGGTTTATTTTCTAGTATGAGCTCCAGTTTTCGCATCTGTAAAATGGGGATAATGACATGTATATTTTATGAGTTTTTTGAAGAATAATTGAATGAATAAAAACATGCTAAGTGCTTTGAACAACACTCAATACAGTTATCACTCAATACATGTGAGCTATCTTTATTTTTACTACATGTCAGGGCATTGTGCTTGGCTTTGTAGAAACAATGATAAGTATTACACAGAGTTAACCCTTAAATTGCTCATAGTCTAGTTGAGGAGTCAGAGAAATAGATGTACATACCAATACAGTGTGCTAAGGATATTGACAGAGGTGTGCACAAGGCCACAGGCTGTGCAGACAGAGCAGGTACTCAGGACCCTGAGGCCCAGATTAAGAGAATCTGTGGCCCCCCACAGAGCTGTGAAGAGAGGCAGAGGGAGTAACCTGCAGGAGGCTTGAAGCTGAGAAACCAGTGTTTTCCAGGGAAACTTTTTGCATGGAGTAAAGACAGTGAGGGTAAGCTGGTGGAAGATGCGGGGGAAGAGACAAGCCTGGGGCCAGATGCTGGAGGGCTTTGCATATCAAAGTTAGAGATCTGTTTGGTCTTTATCTCTCTGATACTTAAGATCCCCATTCTTGCAAGGGTTTTAAGCTTTTTAAAACCTTCTAGTAGGATAAGTAATATGGCAAAGCAAGAGGCACAATCATACATCTACAAATGAATGAATGAATGAATGTCTGTTTTTATTACTTTGGGGGTGGGAGAACAGAGTTGACCTTCCTATAGAGTGATGGCTCTCAGCTGGGGTGATTTTGCCCCAGAGGGGACATTTGGCAATGTCGGAAGACATTTTTGTTTGTCATAATTGGGGTACGGGGGTGCTACTGGCATGTAGTGAGTAGAGGCCAGGGATGCTGCTGAAAGTTCTACCACGTGCCTGAGAGCCACCGACACTAAATCGTCAGGTCCAAAATGTCCATAACTGTCAGTCCAAAATGTCTAGCTGAGGTTGAGAAACGCTGCTGTAAAGAGACAGTGAGAAATAGGATCGGAGGAGGAGGAGCACAACTTATAGTACACCTTTACTGTCCCACAAGTATTTTGGACTATTCTATAGGCCATTAGAAAGCCAGTGAAGGTTTTTGAGTAGAGAGGATGATGAAGGTCATGTTTAGGAGGATTAATCTGGCTGTTGTATGCAGGATTCATTAAAGGGTGGGCAGGACCAGAGGCAGGACGATCATGTAGATGGCTGTTGTGATTGTTCAGACTTCAGTGTTAGGAGCCTACATGATTGGGAAAAGAGGGAGAGAAAAATAATAAAAATTGATGGACACAGGAAGCCTGGTGAGGAAGCTATTTTGGAAGAAGATAATGTGTTTTTTAAGAAAACATTCATCTTAAGATAAGAGTGCAATTCATGCAGAAACATATCCTAGGCAGGAAAGAAGACAGGATTTGACTATAAGAGTCAATAGCCTAGAAGTGACAGGCAAAATGTTGGCAGTGGACTAGTTCTTGAGGGAAAAGAGGTGGCAAGAGAAAAGCAGTAGACCGAGGCGTGAAAATAGGTCATGCTGTCTCATCTCTTCCCATTTTAACTTTTTCTTTAAAGAATCCCCATTTCCCAGCAATGTTGTAAATGAGAGGAATGGAGACAGCAGCTACTCCCAGGTAACCTGCCTTTACCGGTATTCAAGGCCCTAAGCGACTGTTTGTTGTGATGGGCCAGGTGCTTCTGGAAGGTTGACTCTCATGGGAAAACTAATCACTGAAAATGAGCCTGATCATCTTAATGTTTCTTGTTACTTTTGGTCCTCATCAGACTAGGGAGTATATTTGTAATCAGGAACAACATTGGCTAGACTTCCTCTTCTTGTGCCAACACCTGATTTGGTGGCATTGCATGGATGTTTTTCTAGATCCTATTTTCATAGAATACTGATCACTGCCTTCCCTGATGTGGGTTTTTTCCTAGGTCTTACTAGTATTTTTCTCTCCCAAATGCCATATTATCCACATAATTCTAGAGTCTTTGCAGGTTGAAAACTTGATATAAGTATATAGCCATGCAATGAAAAAGATAATGTTGAGGAAAATAGAAAGACACTCAGAGGAAGACAGAGATAAATTTGTAGTTGTAGTTTGTTAAAAAGAAGGGGCCATTGAAAATGGGCGCTGTTTTTTTTTTTTTTTTTTTTTTTTTGAGGGCGGGGAGTCTCACTCTGTGGCCCAGGCTGGAGTGCGTGTGCCACCGTATGCCTGCTAATTTTGTCACTTTTAGTAGAGACGGGGTTTTGTCATGTTGGCCAGGCTGGTCTCGAACTCCTGACCTCAGGTGACCTGCCTGCCTCAGCCTCCCAAATTGCTGGGATTACAGGCATGAGCCACTGCTCCTGGCCCAACCCATTAGTATTTTTAATGTCCTCTGGGCCTTATGAACCTAGGAAAGGGCTAGCTTGTCCCTACATCAGCTATGTTAGTAGCTTCCTGCCAACAGGGAGGATCCTGCCTTCTTTCCTTTTAATGATGTTTATTGAATGATTGGACAAGAGTTCCCCCTTTTTGTTGCTCTGCAAGAACTCCTCCTGAACAGAGGGAATCTTAACCCCTGAACCTCCTTCTGTCATCCTTTGCTCCTGCTGTTTCTTCTCCCTTAATAAAGTCACCTGCCTCAGACTGCTAATGGGCAAATGCCATAGCCAGTTGCTCACTCTGGCCACCAGCCTCCATTGTACTGACCCAGTTTTCACCTCTGACTTTCTTGGGTATCTGTTGCCATCCAGCCCCATCTAGATTTCCATACTTTCATCTCCCTCTGGTCACCTACCCTCAGTGCTGCTAGTCCTTTGTTCAGCCAACCACAATGACATAGTCTACCACCTTTTTGATAGTGTAGTATGCATCAAGCACTGTGCTAAGTGTTTTGCAGAAATGATCTCATTAAGCTTTTATAAGACACTGATTTTATAGATGAATAGATGAATAAATTGAAGCTCAGAGAGGTTCGATAAATTTCCCTAGGGCAGATAGGTAGTGTGATGGTTAATTTTAGCTGTTCACTTGACTGAGTTAAGGGATACCCACATAGCTGGTAAAAGATTATTTCTGGGTGTGTCTGTGAGGGTGTTCCTAGAAGAGATTAGCATTTGCATTGGTAGACTGAGGAGAGAAGATTGCCCCCACCACTAGGGACAGACATCATCCAATCCACTGAGAGCTGGGATGGAACAAAAAGGCAAAGGTGAATTTGCTCTCTTCTGGAGCTGGGACATCTATCTTTTCTTGCCATGGGGCATTAAAGCTTCCCCGATTGGTGGGCCTGTGGATCCAGGAACTTAACATCAGTGGTTTCTCCAAGTTCTCAGGCCTTTTACCTTGGACTGAGAGTTTACACTACTGGCTTCCCTGGTTCTCCAGCTTGCAGACAGCATATTGTGGGATGTCTTGGCCTCCATAATCACGTACATCAATTTCTATAATGAATTCTCTCTTACGTATCGCTGTGTATCTGCTATGGTTTGAATATTTATCCCCTCCAAAACTCATGCCCCCTCCAAGACTCATTTACTCTCCGATGTGTTGGTATTGAGAGGTGGGGTCTTTAAGAGGTGATTAAGGCATTCATGTATGAATGGATTAATAAATTAATGGGTTAATAGATTAATGGGTTATCATGGGAATGGGACTGGTAGCTTTATAAGAAGAGGAAGTCTGGGCGCAGTGGCTCATGCCTATAATCCCAGCACTTTGGGAGGCTGATGCTGGCAGATTGCCTGAGGTCAGGAGTTCAAGACTAGTCTGGCCAACATGGTGAAATCTCATATCTACTAAAAATACAAAAAAATTAGATAGGCGTGGTGGCATGCGCCTGTAATCCCAGCTACTCAGGAGGCTGAGGCAGGGGAATTGCTTGGGCCAGGGAGGTGGAGGCTGCAGTGAGCCAAGATCGCACCACTGCACTCCAGCCTGGGCGACAGAGCGAGGCTCCATGTAAAAAAAAAAAAAAAAAGAAGTGGAAGAGAGACCAAGAGACCTGAACTAGCATACTCAGTCCCCTCACCATGTGGTGCCCTGCCCTGCTTTAAGACTCTTGCAGAGTCCTCATCAGCAGGAAGGCCCTCACCAGATGCAGCCCTTAGAATTTGAACTTCTTGGCCTCCATAAGTATAAGAAATAAATCTTTTCTCTTTATAAATTACTCAGTTTCAGGTACTCCGTTATAAGCAACAGAAAACAGACTAAGACAATATCATATTTGTTCTGTTTCTCTGGAGAACCCTGACTAATAGAGGTGGTGAGTGGAGGAGCTAGAACTCCATCTTTGTTTCACTCTAAACTGTATGTTGCTAATTGTCCTTGTGGTGTTGCTAAGTGGACCTCGACCTCTGGGGTTTGCCCTTTGGTGCTTTCTGGGGTTTGCCACCATCTCTCTCTAGCTCACGTAAATCTTTCTGTCTTGCTTTTTCTCTGATTCAAGTGTCTTTCTCTGCAAATTGCCCAGGTCTATTTTCTCAGGGATGGGTGAAGGGTAGAAACCACTATAGGGGTCCTCAGGCATAGGGGTTGGAGCCCATGGTGATCCAGGTCTTGAGTTTTACCATTCAGATGTCTTCTTCCTAAGGCACATGCACTTTGAAACAGGAGGAATGGGGGCGGAGGAGGCGAAGAAGGAGAATGACTTCATATTGTATAGAACCCATCACTCCCACTCAGCACTCACTACCCAGTCTGGTTCCCCACCCCTCCCCTGCCCCAACATTCTAGACTTCTACCCCATCCAGCGGGATTTTTCTCTTGGGGCCTCTGTGTCCTTGTGTTCTGGTTTCCATTGGGTGTCCCAGGCCAGCAGATCCACACATAAGTGAATCCTTCATACTGGTTGGACTCAAAAGATTGCCCAAGTGAAACAAAATTTCCCAAGGGGTTCCCAGGATCTAGCAAATCAGGGGCTGCAACTACACCCTTGTGTAAGAGTCCCTTGTGTAAGAACCATCTTCACTCTAGGCTGAACATATAGAATGCCAACAGGCTGTGTTGCAGCCAATTGCACATGCTGACATTTCTGGGCCTTAACCTTGGTGTTGCTAAACCATCCCAATGTAATCTGCCCCCTCATCAAAGCTGTGTTCTGTAGTCTTGCCTGAAGATGGGATGATGGACTAAACAGGCTCTTAATGTTTAGTTCATTTTCATCTGTATTTCTGTCCCATGTTCCTTTACCTGGATTCCTGTCCTTAGTACTGCTGCTATCTCTTAATTGTCCAATTTAATCCCAGTACCACTGCCTTGGGCAGCTGCTTCTTTACCACTCTCATTCCAAATAGCTTGGTTCATACCCTGTATCAGTCTGTTCTCACACTGCTATAAAGAACTGCCTGGTCGGGCACAGTGGCTCATGTCTGTAATCCCAGCACTTTGGGAGGCCGAGGCAGGTGGGTCACCTGAGGTCAGGAGTTCGAGACCAGCCTGGCCAATGTGGCGAATCTCTGTCTCTACTAAAAATACAAAAATTAGCCAGTGCGGTCGTGCATGCCTGTAATTCCAGCTATTTGGGAGGCTGAGGTGGGAGAATTTCTTGAACCCAGGAGGCAGAGGTTGGCAGTGAGCCAAGATCACGCTACTGCACTCCAACCTGGGCGACAGAGTAAGACTCTGTCTCAAAACAACAACAACAACAACAACAACAACAACAACACCAAAAAACTGCCTGAGACTGGGTAGTTTATAAAGAAAAGAGGTTTAATTGCCTCACAGTTCTGCATGGCTGATCCTCAGGAAACTTGTAATCATGGCAGAGGGGAAGCAGGGAAATCCTACAGGGCAGCAGGCGAGAGAGAATGTGAAGGAAGCGAAGGGGGAAGATCCCCTTATAAAACCATCAGATCTCATGGGAACTCTCCCTATCATGAGACCAGCATGGAGGAAACTGCCCCCATGATCCAATCACCTTCCACCAGGTCCCTCCCTCAGTACCTGGGGATTATAATTTGAGATGAGATTTGGGAGGGGACACAGAGCCAAACCATATCACATTCTTCCTTTCCCAACTGCCCTTCTCTAACATGGTTTATCTCACTGCTTGTCAGTCAGCATTCCCAGCTGTTACTCCAGCAGCCCCTCCTGACTCTCCTTTCCCCTCATCCCAACTGCAGAGGCAGCTTGGACTCTGGTCTTGACTTCTGGCCACTCCCCAGAGCAGATGGAGCATGGCCGCAGCCTAGAGGTATTCTGTCAGCAGAGCTCTTCTCTAGCTTCTCTGTCTACTGGAAGACGGGCAGGACTGAGAGTGCATTTATCTGGAATTGGAGGGTCTGCAGCCAAACACAGCAGGATATCAACTCCATAGTGATTCAGTTCACTGTTTTTCCCAGAGTGGAACTGGGAAAACAGCAATACTCGAAGTTGAAAGAAATGTCAGAGTCCTTTGATCTCCTCTTTAGCTCCTAACTGTGGCCATCATTTAACCTACCTGGCCTGCAATCAGAGGCCTGGCAAGATTATCTCTTTAAATCTCTCCCCTCTCAGAGACAGGTGAGTTTATACTACACATAGGTGTCAACACACACACAGGCAAACTTGAGAGTTCTGAGGTTTTGGAAAAAGAAGAAAAATATTTTTCAATAGAAGGTTTATTTTGTAATATGCAGCACCAGCAGTTTCTTTGGTTGAAATAGGGTCAGCTTTTAAGGATGTGGTGTAGGGAGGGACACAGTGTGGTGCAATGGGTTTGGGGTCTGTCTTAATCTGTTTGGGCTGCTACAACAAAATACCATAGACTGGGTGACTTATAAACAACAGAAATTTATTTCTCACAGTTCTGGAGGCTGGGAAGTCCAAGAACAGGCTCAGGCAGATTTATTGTCTGATAAGGGCCCACTTTCTCATCGATGGCTCCTTCTTGCTATGTCTTCATATGGTGGAATTAGCTCCCTTGGGTCTCTTATTATTTTTATTTTTTTCTTTTAGACAGAGTCTTGCTCTGTTGCTCAGGTTGGAGTGCAGTGGAATGAACTCAGCTCACTGCAACCTCCACCTCCCAGGTTGAAGCGATTCTCCTGCCTCAGTCTCCTGAGTAGATGGGATTACAGCATGCGCCACCAAGCCCAGCTATTTTTTTTTTTTTTTGTATTCTTAGTAGATATGGGGTTTGCCATGTTGGCCAGGCTGGTCTCGAACTCCTGGCCTCAAGTGATTTGCCTGCCTTGGCGTCCCAAAGTGCTGGAATTATAGGCATGAACCATTGCCTGTTCCCTCGGGTCTCTTTTATAAAGGCACTAATCCCATTCATGACCATACTCATGATTTAATCACCTCACAAAGCCTGATCTCAAAATACCATCATATTAGGAATTAAGTTTCAACATGTGAATTTTGAGGGGAGAGGGGCACAAGCATTCAATCCCTAGCAGAGACCCAGAACCCAGTTCTAGTCTGCTAACTTGTGTGACTTCAGGAAAATCACTTCACTCTCTGAGCCTAAGGGTTTCCCTTCATCTGTCAGTGGTGGGGTTGGGCTAGTGGTCTCTGGAATTCCTTCCAGCTGTGATGTGCCAGGATAGGCAAGCAACTGTTAGCCTTCACCCATGCAAATAACCGATGGCATCAGTTTTTAGCCACAGGGGAGAGAGAACACATCTTTCCCTGCCTGGGCTACCCCAGGTTTTCTCAATCTTGCCTTATTGACCTTTTGAAATCTCTTTCGGAAGCAAACTCTTCCTTCCAAGGAATCTGGATAGACAGTAGAACACAAAGGGGCTGCCCTTTGCTGTTCGTAAGCTGAGGTCTGGGAAATAGACCACAGCAGGCTCAACAGCCTCTTCATTATGGGTTACCCCGAATATTGTATTTTAGAAACTTCAGCGGCCTCAGGCAAGCATTTCCATTTCTCTGTATTTGTCCTAGCCTTGAATATTTTCATGCTGGCTACCTTGCAAACAGTGGTGCCTAATGAGTGTCTTGAAGCTCTGGGAGAGATTGATGTTTGACTCACAAAAAAAGCATTCTCTAAACTTTTTCTGAGAGATAGGGAGACTCTGTAAATCATTAAATGAAGCCTATCTTAGTCTAAACTCATAACAGTTCTCATCTTTGCTCTAGGCTACGCGTGTCAGGATTAGGCGAGCTTTCACTGTGAGGGGCTGGTGCACTGTGGCGCCTGTTAAATAGAGCATTAGGGATAGAAGCAACAGGATTTTGAAGCGTGTTCAACAATGGAAGCCGAATGAAATGAAACCACAGAGCCAGGTAACTGCCAAGGGTACACTTTTGAGAGAGGGAAAACTGTGGATTGTATAATTAGTTTCTCTTCAGAAAAGAGCACCACTCAGGTCAATTTAAATAGATTTGGCTACCCTCAAGGGATAGGTTGTAGCAAATTGCGAGTTTGACCCCCATCCCCGTAATCAATATATTTGCCAATGAAGTGTCATTGGTCTGTGCATCCAGGGCCAGCCTTGAGAGAAGGGAAGCTGAAGAAAAGATACTTCTTCAAAGGCCAAGTGTAGCCTAAGGGGTATGTGGGGAGAGGCTAGGGAGGAGGATCCCAGACCCAGCTGCAGAGCCCAGCCCTCTGCTTTTTTAGTTGCTAATTTCTGTAGGGGGGTTTCATGTATTTTCAGTAAAAGCTCAGAGTAGCAACCCCTCCCCACTCATTTGGTTCTTTTTGTTTGTTTGGCTTTTTTATTTGTTTTGAGACAGGGTCTTATTCTGTCACCCAGGCTGGAATGCAGTGGCACAATCACAGCTCACTGCAGCCTCAACCTCCCAGGCTCAAGCAATCCTCCCACCTCAGCCTCCCAATTAGCTGAGACTACATGCATGTGTCACCACGCCCAGCTATTAAAAAAAAAAAATTGTAGAGATGAGAGCTCTCCATGTTGCCCAGGCTGGTCTCGAACTCCTGGACTTAAGTGATCCCCCTGCTTTGGCCTCCCCAAGGGCTGGGATTGCAGGTATGAGCCACAGTACCCGGCCCCATCTGGCTGTTGCAGTCACATCTTCTCAACTTCCTCAACTTCACACCCCTGAACCAACAGCCAGTTCTGTCTGTGATTCCCCAGGGTTGGCACAGCAGGTCAAGAGAAAGACAGGGCAGTCTGCAGACACAGATGCAAGGAGAAAGCAGAGAGGAGTTTCTGTTGTTATTAATTCCCCTTTCACTTCCCCTGACCTCTTACCTGGTCTCTGCCTGCTCAGTCTCTGTACCTTACTTGTAAGATCTAGATTTCTGAAGTCCTGGCCTTTCCCTGTGGCTTCCCTCTCCCCACCTTGTGAAACTTTTGATGGTCTTTAAAGCTTAATTCAAGTGCTACCTCCTCTGGGAAGGCTTCTTGCCTGGCATGCTTGGAAGCCCCTCATCTGTGTTCCTATCACAGTTAGTACTTGCGTCTTTTGAAGAGTTTATACTGTTTAGTCAATGTCTGTTTTCATGGTTATCTTTCCCCATCATTTGCTGAATTCCTTGAGGGCACAAACAAAATTTTTTATTTCTATATATTCTAGACGTTTCAGTCTTGGCCCATAGTAGGTCTTGAATAAATATCTGTTGACCAATATTAATAAAGAGAATTTACAGGGCCCATCAGAATCTCCCTGGGTAGGGTTTTCAATGTATACATTACCAGGCTCCACCCCTAGAAATACAGATGCTGTAAGTCTAGACTGGGGTTCTTGAATCTGTCTTTTGAAAAAGCCTCATGTGATTTTATTTATTTATTTATTTTTAGTTTTTATTTTTTTGAGATGGAGTTTCACTCTTGTTGCCTAGGCTGGAGTGTAATGGCATGTTCTCGTCTTACCGCAACCTCTGCCTCCCAGTTTCAAACTATTCTTCTGCCTCAGCCTGCTGAGTAGCTGGGATCACAGGCATGCGCCACCATGCCCAGCTAATTTTTTTTTTTTTTTGTATTTTTAGTAGAGACGAGGTTTCACCATGTTGGCCAGGCTGGTCTCGAACTCCTGACCTCAAACTTTCCACCCACTTTGGCCTCCCAAAGTGCTAGGATTACAGGCGTGAGCCACCGTGCCTGGTTTTTAATATTTATTTATTTTATTTATTTATATTTTGAGACAGAGTCTTGCTCTATCGCCCAGGCTGGAGTGCAGTGATGCGATCTCACTGCAACTTCCACCTCCCAGGCTCAAGCTATCCTTCCACCTCAGCCTCCTGAGTAGCTGGGACTACAGGTGTGCACCACCAAGTTGGCTAATTTTGTACTTTTATAGAGACAGGTTTTTGCCATGTCTCTCAGGCTGGTCTTGAACTCATGAGCTTACATGATCTGCCCACGGTGGCCTCCAAAAGTGCTGGGATTACAGGTGTGAACCACGGTGCCCAGCCTATATTCATCTTAAAATGTAAAAGAGGCTGGGTGTGGTGATTCATTCCTGTAATCCCAGCACTTTTGGAGGCCAGGGCAGGAGGATCACTTGAGCCCAGGAGGTTGAGACCAGCCTGAGCAACATAGGGACACCCATGTCTCTACAGAAAAAAAAAAAAAAGAAAAAATTAGCTGGGCATGGTGGCATGCAATTGTGGTCCCAGCTACTCAGGAAGCTGAGACGGGAGTTTCCTTTGAGCCTAGGAGTTCAAGGCTGCAGTAAGCAGTGATCATTGCACTACATTCCAGCCTGGGCAACAGAAAGCGATCATGTCTCAAAAACAACAGCAACAACAACAACAACAACAACAACAACAACAACACGAATAGAGATGTGTTGGGAAGAGGAGATTCAGTGAGACATGAAACAAAATATCAGTATGAGACTGAAGTTCTCTGGTTCTTCAGTAACAATAGTTATCATTAATGAAAATAAACCCCATTGTATTTGGAAGTATAGACACTCATGATGTTGCAGATGTTGGAGGGAAAAGCCATGATCACACTCAGCTGATGGCAGTGTGCGAACAACTCAGCCCAGATCAGCCCAGCTTTTTTGTTTATAAAGTGGGTGGACAGCATCTGTCTAATTAAACAAAGAGCCACCCTTGGGTTGTTGATTGTTGGAGGGAGAGATGTGGAGAATTTAGTCCAGTAATCTCATTTTAGAGATGAGGAAACTAAGGCTCAGGGAAGGGCTGTGACCTCATGTGCAGTAACCAGTTAATGGAACCGCCGAGCCTGGAATCAAGTTTCCTGACTCTCTGCACACTGATTATTCCTGTACAGTCTAGCTAAATGTTCCTAGGTTGGGGGAAAGTCTACTAACTCCCCCAAGAGTCCCCAAAGTGTCCCAGTCAACCCAATCCATGCCCCACCCTGATCTTCCCACACCCTTCTCAATCATTTCCCACCTTTGCCTCCAGGGTTATTTCTCCAAAAGTCAGCGCCAATCAGGGCCTTCCTCCCTACCACAGAAACTTATGCTGGGTTATCAGGGTAACAACACAAACTCCAAACTCCTCAGCAAGGCACTGTAGGTCCCTTGCTTTGTGATCCAAGTGAAGCCTGCTCTGATGTCATCTCCCGTCCCTCCTCCAGGCTCTGACGGGCAGGGCACTGTGGCTTGCCTGCTCATGTGCATTCCTGACCCTCCTCTTCTGTCTGGGAGAGCCCAAAACCTATTAGAGAGGTTGCAAAGACTAAATGCCCTCTTTCCCCACTCAGCTGAACCTGGAGCATAGGGTTGTGAGCCAGCACTGCCCGTCAGGATGATGCCCATGGACACCTACTGTGGGGGATAGAGGTAGCATTGGTAAAGGTTTTTCTCCTTCTAAAATAGAGGGATGTACATAGAGAGGCCCTTCCACCTCCTTCCTGGTTTCAGAGGACGTGGTATGAGCACTTGGTAATGAAGCTGCAGCAGTCATCTTGCAGTCCTGAGGGAGAAGGCCAAAGAATCCCAGAGAAGCTGCCCCGCAGGCCAGACATTGCTGACCCAGCTCAGCCAGCACTGGAACCTCCCACAGCTGGACTTATTGTTATATAAAATATAAAGATATTATATGGTAATCTATAACAAATGAACAAATAATAAACTTACAAATTCACAATTACTTCAGTCTTCCGTTACGTGCATGCTGACCGATACAATAGCTGTTCTTTGTTTCTTTTTTTTTTTTTTCGAGATGGAGTCTCTCTCTGTTGCCCAGGCTGGAGTGCAGTGGCGCCATCTCGGCTCACTGCAACCTCTGCCTCTTGGGTTCAAGTGATTCTTCTGCCTCAGCCTACTGACTCAGTATCTGGGATTACAGGCCTCTGCCACCATGCCGAGCTAATTTTTGTATTTTTAGTAGAGACGAGGTTTCGCCATGTTGGCCAGGCTGGTCTAGAATTCCTGACCTTAAGTGATCTGCCTGCCTTGGCCTCCCAAAGTGTTGGGATTACAGGTGTGAGCCGCTGCACGTGGCCAATAGCTGTTCTTTGACTGAATCGGGCCTCCTTCCCTCAGCTGCCTGCCCTCTCAGGAAATGGAGACGAGATTTAAAACTACAGAAAAGCTCAAGTCTCCCCTCCGTATCCTGGACCTGCTCCTCATTCCTGCCCTTTGTGGGTTTCTGCAGTAGTGTTTCTGCTTCCACGAGGCCAGTGGACACTCCAGGAAGGTAGCATCTCAGTGCCCTGGAAGTGTTCTCTTGGCTCATAGTCACAGCTCCCTCCACCTAGCTCTAGACTCTTCTGGGCAAGGACTTCAGTTCTTGTTCTCTATTTTCTGTTTATGTAGCAATTCAGGCTTGACAGAGCCTGGGTGTCCCGTGAGGGAGTTTGGCTTCCTTTAGGAGAGAGTCTGCCTTGCACTCAACAGGGCCTCCTTGGACAACGTGAGGGCATGGCCTTCCCAATTCCACTCTGTTTAGAGATTCTCACTTGTTGTGATCCTGGTCTTCATGGTTGGATATGGACATTACCACCTTTCACCTCTCTCCATGCCTGGAGGAACAAATTTTTTACTCCAATCAAACCAGTTTACATGCATGCTTCAGAAAATCAACTTTCTCTTCTTCCAACAGTTTCCTCCACCTTGAATGCTCCTTCATGCCAACATCTCCACCTATCAGAATCTTCCCCAATCTTAAAAACCTCATGCACATTCACATCCTCTGTGTGTGAATTTTCTCCATTCCAGCTAGAGAGCTCTCCTCCCTTTCAGCACTTGCAAGACCATGCATAGTTCAGCAATCACTCAATGTGTTATACTGCCTTGTTTTGGGGTTGTGAACATATGTCTCCCGGCTGGACTACAAGCTACTGGGACCGCAGTTTATATATCTTTTAAATCCTCTCCAGAGAAAGTGCTGCAGGTCAATCCAAGTCAACAAACATTCATTGTGCTTGGTGACGCTATCTCAGGACTTCTTGTTATGGGGAATAATAAATGTAGGTATTCTTCAGAGCTACTTTAATTTGGGATTACATTTCCTTGCAACCAAGAGCACCGTACCTAATAGATATATCAACAAAGGAAACATATGTAGGAGTAGAAATGATTTTTCTACAGTTTATTTCAAGTTGGGTAGTGTATAAAGGAGAATGACTGAGAGAAGGGAGAGGGTAAGGATTGGACCCATAAATATGTATCCATAATAATTTTAAAAGTTTTAAAAGTTATAATAAGGTAACTATAACTAACAATAATTTTATTATCTATTTCAAAAGACCTAGAAGAGTTGATCTGAAATGTTCTTAACACAAAGAAATGATAAATGTTTGAGGTGATGGCTATCTCAAGTGCTTGATTTGATTATTACACATTGTATGCTTGTATCAAAATATCATATGTACTTGATCTAAATATATGGATTTGCATAACAATTCTACATAATACTATTATTATCAATATTAATAATATAATAAATAATAATGATAATAATAGTATTATGTACAATTATTATGTATCCGTAACCATATAAAATAAAAAAAATTAGAAAAAGAGTTGATGTATGTGTGTGTGTAAAAGCCCAAAGCTAAAGGAACTCATAGTGAATGTGTGTACATATGTGGTGGTGGGGGAGGAGGGTGACGAGGAGGTTTATTTAGGAGCAAGATTAAAATAATAAACTCCATGTTCAGTGCTACCCTCATATAAATTAGTAAACTCTAGATATTATTTTAAGCAACAACGTTTCTTGAGTGCCCCACGTTTGTGAGGTTTGGATAATAATACTCTATTTCTTAACATTTTAACTCACCTCATCCAAACCAATGCTTCCTAACATGAAATTTGATTTTACTCTCAATAGATAAAGAAAATAGTTTTTATTCTCCATTTAGGTCAAAAGCAATTTTGGCAGCAGTTCAAACACTGCTCAGGGCACCAAAAATAACTGGAAGCTTATCTTTGTGAATGTCTTTTTTTGGGGCAGGGGTTGGGGGCTGTTTTTTTCTCTGGTATTTTCTTCTCTATCTTTTGAATTTCCTTTCTTTTAACAAATTTTGCAATTTTTGCTTTTTTTTTTCATCACATCTCTCTGCTTTGACATTGCTTGACAGTTTAAAAAACCTAGATGTCCTTTCATTCTTCTCTGAGATGACAGTAACATTTCAATAATTCATATTAATGGGGTTGGGGAGTTGGAGTCCCTGGAGGAGCAGGAAAGCAGTTTGGTAAAGTGGAGGAAGCCTTGGACCTGAGTTTGGGAGACCTGGGTTTTCATGTAGGATTTTATCAGTATCTGGCTGGATGACCTTGGGCAAATCACAACTACTCAGAGTCTTCAGGCCCTTATCTCTAACAAGAAAGATTTGACCAATATGCTCTCTAGGCATTAGCATTCTGTGACATTTCTAAAACCAGCTTTCTATAAAAGTGAGATTTGTACTTGTGTTTGAAAATATGGGTCTTTGGTGATAATTAACACTGGATTTAAAAGGCGTTTTGTATTCCACAACTTTGTGGTTACTTGAGCTTTATAAATGAGGACTGGGATTTGGGACCAGCATTTCTCAGGTTGTCATCAATCAAACATTGGAAACGTTTCCAGATAGGAGTTGACTCTGCAGGAAATGGGGAGAAGAATAGTAACGGTCCTTGACTTGTGCTCTTTTTCTTTCTTTCTTTTTTTTTTTGGTGGTTAAAAAAACATAACATTGAAATCTATCCTACTAGCAAAATTTTAAGTGTACGGTACAGTATTGTTAACTATAGATGTGTGGCTGTATAGCAGATCTCTAGAACACTTTCATCTTGCGTAACCAAAACTTTATATCCATTGCACAGCAATTCCCCATTTCTCCTTCCCTTTCAGCCCCTGGAAACCACCATTCTACTTTATGCTTTTATGAGTTTGACTACTTTAGATACCTCATATAAGTGAAATCATGTAGTATTTATTCCTCTATGATGGATTTATTTCATTTAGCATGGTGTCCTCAAAGTTCATCAATGAATTTTGACAGGATATTCCTTCTTTTTTTAAGGCTGAATAATATTCCTTGATTTGTGTTCTAAATACAATTTTTCTGAGTTTGATACAAATAAAATTAAAATTCATGTATTTTGTCTCAATACCCATTGCTGCTCTTAATTCATGGTGCCCTCATCAATGCAAAAACTCTTTGGGCAGATTTGCCTTGCACCCACTAGCATCTAAAGATGGCTCTCTTTACCTTGGGATGTGTTCCCAATATTGTTTGATTTTTTTTTTATGACTTTAAGTTGGAGTCAGGCTTATACACAACAGAAGTCTTTGCAAACATTTTTTTAAATGGAAAGATCATACTATTTTGGAACCATCTAGATTCTTGTCTTGACTTTGTGCAGCCTTGGGCAAGTCTCTCCCATGATGGCCCTCAGTTTCCTCATCTGTAGAATGGAGGCATTAGATTAGTTGCGTGGTTCTCAACAGGGCAATTTTGCTTTTCAGTGGACCTTTGGCAATCTCTGAACACATTTTTGGTTGTCCTAGCTGGGGAGGGTGTGACTGGCCTCGAATGGGGAGAAGCCAGTGTTCCTGCTGAACATCATACCATTCATAGAACGGTCCCTCCCTCACCCTCCAAGTTCCCCAAAGAATTTTCTGGACCTAATGTCAATAGTGGAGAGGTTGAGAAATCTTAGATTTCTAAGTTTTCTACCATCTATAAAATGCCACAACTCCTTCCATATCATCATTTTTGCCCTTCACCCTCTCATGGGCTTGGGCCTAAGATGAAACTGTAAAGAACTCATTTAATTTCTTCTCCTTCTGTAGTTTGTTCTTCTCAAGCTTTCATTCTTTGTCCTCTTCTTTCCCTGTCTCATCATGACCTTAGACAAATTTAAGAGGCATATACATTTTAACAAGGTTTAAATTTGGGTGGCATCAGGCTGGTTTGAAGGAGAAAGACATTTAATCAGCCTAGGCCTTTGCTGCCGGACCGCTTTCATCTCGTTTTGAGTCCATGTGAGAACACTGACCTGCTGGTTATGTAAGCTGGGGACTGGGGAAGGGTGGACATTATTAAAATAAGGTGATGTTTAGTTTTTAGTTTAAGTTTTGAGCCACTGTCAGATTTTGTTTCTTATTCTTTCCTATTCCAACAGTCTCCATCTTGTACAGAAGTTTCATGTGCAAAAGTAAAACAGCAGCATAACTGCTCAGGTAGGTTTTGGTCCCAGAGAAACAAAAGCATAACATCTCCAATGTATACCTTGCATTTAAGATACAATCTTTACTCATTTATTTCTTACGTGTCTATGCTAGAAATATACCTGGCATCCAAACAGGAAAGACAGAACCTAGGTGTTATCTCTGAAAACCTTCCTCTCTCTCATCTCTCATACCCATTCCACCTCCAAATCCTATCAATTTTGCCTCTGAAATATTCTGTGGATCTACCTCTTTTTTTTTTTTGAAACAGAGTCTCGCTCTGTTGCCCGGGCTGGAGTGCTGTGGCTGGATCTCAGCTCACTGCAAGCTCTGCCTCCTGGGTTTATGCCATTCTCCTGCCTCAGCCTCTCGAGTAGCTGGGACTACAGGCGCCCGCCACCTCGCCCGGCTAGTTTTTTGTATTTTTTAGTAGAGACGGGGTTTCACCATGTTAGCCAGGATGGTCTCCATCTCCTGACCTCGTGATCCGCCCGTCTTGGCCTCCCAAAGTGCTGGGATTACAGGCGGATCTACCTCTTAACCTCTTTCAATAACTGCAGTCCAAGTCACTGTCACCTTTTCCTGGACCACTGTCATGTATGCTTAACCACTCCAAACCCATCTCCCCTGTTCCCCTCCACTCTACTTTTCACACTGAAATACAATATAAGTCACTGTCTCAAAACACAAATTAGGCCCTTGGATGAAACTCTTCAATGGCTGTTCACTCTGCTGAGGATGAAAGCAAAACTGCTTTACATGGTCTGTAATCTACCTCCCTCCCCACCCTCATCCTCCTGTCCTCCTACCCACTCAACTTCTCCAACTACATCTCGTCCCACCTGTTCCTCATTTTTTCTACTCCAATGATGGTAGCATCTTTCAGCCCCTGGAACTTTACATGCTCCTTCCTACCACAGTGCCTTTGCACAGACCTTTTCTCCAGCCTGAATGCTCTCGCCATCCTTACTCCTACCTCCCTGTCTTAGGCTGGGTTTTCCCAGACGCACACTTTGATACTGGGACTTGACTTTGTGTAATTTATTGGAAAGGTGATCCAGAAAGCACTGCTAAGGGAGTGGGGACAGTGAGTCAGGACAAAGGGGAAGCCAGCACAGGTGCAGTAATGCGCAGACTCCTGGAGAAGGCAGTTGATGCTGATACTCACTAAGGCCTTCTGGGAAATGGCACAGAACATGCCTCTGAGTTGTCCATCCTGAGGGGTGAGAAGGTGAGGTATTTGTACTCTAATTGCTGTTGACTATGGGTTGATGACTACTCCCGGGATTGCCAATTTCCTGGTACTTCTGGCTTGTCCTGGCATGGGATGAGGCCACTCCTATGGCCAGAGAAAGCACTTGGGGAAAAAGTCACATGCGTTTGCAGTAAGAAGCTATCGTACTGCCCAGGAATGTGGTGACAGGGGAACTGAGCAGGGGACTGGTAGCATCTGCTTCACCATGCACCCTTTCTTCATCTAATAATTCCTACCCATTCTCCGATCTCCAAGAAGCACCCCCAGACCTCCTTGAGGTAGTCAGTACCCTCATAACCAGCATACCTGGCACCTTGGCCCTTTCCTTTGTAGCATCTGCCACAGTGTGATTGTTTCCTTAATATTTGTCTCTAGTACTGGACTGCAGATAACCCGAGGCAGGGACTGTGTCTGTGTTTACTCACCTGTGTCTTTACGGCCACCATGGCAGCCAGGTCTGGCTTTGTGGCATGTAGGATGGATGCTCTTTAATTTTATTCTTTTTTTTTTCCCCTAATGGGACATACAGTTTTTCTCTTAGTAACCATTTTAAGCACAGCTAACAGTTCTCACCTGTGTTTGGATTATATTGTTCCTACACAAGGATTAGAACTTTCTCTTAGTCAAGTCATTAGAAAATTATAAAGGTTAAAAAAGTCCAAATAAGCGCTGAAACATTGCTGTGTAGACACAGACTGAAGCATTTAGATATAGAACCGTGGACTGGAAGGCAGTGTGATCCTACCATGGCTCAGAATCGCATGAAAGGTGATTTTGGCCTCTCTCTAAGGTGGAAAGAAGTGTGATTTCTTTTGTTTTTGAGACGGAGTTTCGCGTTTGTCACTTGGGCTGGAGTGCCATGGCACAATCTCAGGTCACTGCAACCTTTGCCTCCTGGGTTCAAGTGATTCTCTTGCCTCAGTCTCCCAAGTCCTGGGATTACAGGAGCGCATGACCACGTCCATCTAATTTTTGTATTTTTAGTAGAGACGGGGTTTGGCTATGTTGGCCAGGCTGGCCTCAAACTCCTGACCTCAGGTGATCTGCCCGCCTCGGCTTCCCAAAGTGCTGGGATTATAGGCATGAGCCACCATTCCTGGCCAAGAAATGTGATTTCTACAAAAGTCTAATGAATGAAAGCTAAGGGCTGTTTCATGTACTCACTGTTTTCTTCTGTGAATCAGAATAGAGTCAACCCATAACAGCTTTGTGGTATAATCTATCTTTTTTAGAGAAAAGCTTCTCATGCTGTAAAGAGAGGGTGTAATTCTTGGAAGTATATTAGTCAAGACTCCAACACAGACTACTATAAAGGGAAAAACAGGATGCAAGACATGGGATGGATGGGGTGGGAGGGGGTCAGAGTTACAATAAATATGATTGGTTCTCTTTCCTTCTCATTCTCTCCCCCTTTCTTATTCTCATCTTCTCCCCTCCACCTGTTTGATTCTTTCTGTGCTTTCCATGTTTTCTTCTACTGTGGATAGGCTGCTTTTATATGTAGGAAAAGATGAACACTGGCATTCCCAAGGGATATGTAATCTAGGAGCCTCAGTAGCAAGGAACAGTATCTTTCTCCCACCATCCATACACTGGGGAATTAATTGGTCCTGCTTGAGTCATCTACCTGTTCCTTGGACCAGTCTCTGTGGTGAGTGACAGGGAATAGCATGATGACCCAGTGGGGATGATGTGCACCCCCATGGTAGTGGTGGAGAGTCGGGTATTTTGATCTGCAGCCCCATCAGAGCCACATGGAAGGAAGAAAGAGGGCTGTTACTACTGAAATATGGAGAAAATGCTAGGCACAAGAAAATGACAGCTATCTCTAGAAAAAGAAACTGATATGCTTTTTAATTCATTAATTTATTCAGACCCAGTTATTTATTAAAAAAAAATCTATTGATTCTCCATTATGACCAAATACTTCCAGTCATAGAAATAAAAGATAGCTTCCCTCATCCAATAACTCAATATAGTGGAAGAGATAGACAAACAGACAATTATGGTAGGAATCAGCTTTTAAGATCTTATTAAAATAGCCCAACTGCAGGAACTTTAAAAATAGAATTCTTTATGTATTTCCAAAGAAGCTGGGAGCTACCATGAAAATAAGAATCATCTTCATTACTTCTGATTCCAGCCACAACAAAGCTAATTAGCTGTCCTTCTGCCCTTCTGGTAAAGTCTGGGTGGGAGGTGTGGGGGAATGGGGAGAAGACAGCTCAAAGAGATACTAAACATCTACTCAGACAAAGCTTCCCTCTGGTAAGGGAAGATTATAAAAATTCCAAGGATTCTCTGATTAAGAAAAGGTCTTAATAAACTCTTGTGTGCTAGACTGCAAGAATAAACTGCTATGTCCAGAGGTTCAAGAGTCAATCATTCCTGATTTGCTGGGAGAATTTCTTAGCAAAATGCACTAAGCTTGTCAACCACCAAGCATTTATAATGCTCCAATTGTTTGATCAATCTTGCTTCTTAAATGATGTTCTAAACCAAGTGCCCTCCTATAGAACTTCAATGGCTTTGGCCAGTGTTCCACGAGACATCATCTGGAATTCATATTCAATTCAGAAATTTTCCAGGGACCACCTGCTTGAGAGATAAAAATGAAAGAATATGGTTTATAATAACACTAACCAAAGGCAATCACAACTAAGCAAGCTTATTTCCTACTGAAAAACAAAAGTGATTTAGAGTGAAGTTGACCTGAGTAGTTTGTTCTAGTAATACAGGACCATTTTCTTTAAGGTCTACAATCCTTTAACTATTTTACTGTTGCCTAACCCATGAACAGACCTCCCCAAGATATATGTTTCAAGCACTCTACATGCTATAGCCTTCAACAGTTTAGGTCTGATAACTTTCCCGATAGGAAGATAAAAGGCTATAACTCACAGAAGTTCTGAGATTTCTTGTGGAGAGGCAGCTTTTATCAGTTCTGGAACAGGCCTTTTAATAGCATAACCCACACTTTGACATGAGGTAGCAACACCTGTTATCTCAAAGCCTTCTAAAGCAGGTCAATCCTCAGAGCAGTTTCAAGGAACATCAGTGGCAGAAAGAAAAACTACCTAAATCTAACAGGAATAACTCTCTTATTGACTTAGCCAAAAAAAGGCTAGCTTAGATAAGTACGTTGCAAGTCTCCAAGTTACCAAATCTCTAGCTGAAGTAATAGCAAACCTGTTAAAAGCCATAGGAAGGGTCCTTTGATATTATTTAACCTAACTTCCACCTTGAACAGTGGGAGAACAATGAAATGACTTTCCAAGATCCCATAATGAGTGAGGGGCCTAGCCCATCGTGTGCCCTTCTGATACTTTCCTCTTGGTATCAGCTACAAGTAACAGAAGAGCACAATGAATATTTATTAAACAAAAAAAATTTGTTATCTTACAGAGTAAGACTGGAGGTAATGAGGCTCTAGGATTGATTAGAATGTCAGTCATGTTATAAAAGATTTAATCTCTTCCATTATTCTCTTTTCACTCTGCCACTCTTGAAGTGTTGAAATTTGACCTCAGGTTTGCCCTCTTGTGATTTCAAGATGACTTTAAGCATTTTATCTGCACATACCATCAACCAAAGGCTGGAACAGAACCTACCCCCAACCCAATCTTGAGACCATTTTTTGATTGGCAGTCCCATCAGAACCACGTGGAAGGAAGAAAGAAGAACTGCATGGAAGGGGTATGGAGAACTTTCCCAGAATCCCCAGAAGATTTCTTTTCACATCTTATTGGCTGGAATTGCAACAATCAATAGCAAGGCAAAGTGATCTACTGTGATTGAATTAGATCAGCGGTCTGCATACTGATCTATCTTGGGGATCCCGAGACCATTTCAGGGGATCTGCAATGTAAAAATTTTTCATAATTTATTATTTTGCCTTTTCCATTATAATATGACTTTCCCACTGTATTGACTATTGCTGGTGGTTCAAAATCAATGGTGGATAAAGCTGGTACCTTATTGTGAGTCAAGGTAGTGGCATCAAGCTATATCAGTTTTAAAAAAGCCAGTTCCACCTGTGAATTCCTTGATGAAGTGGCAAAACCTCTAATTTTAATAAAGTACAAACTTTGAACACACTTATTTTAAATATTAAGCATTATAGCACTTCTGCTGCAAACCAAGACAAAACAACCTGTGTGGGGATTTTCTCAAGAAGGAGCACTTTTGCATTTGTTTGAGTTGCCAGCTAGACTAGCAATCGTTTTCTGTTTGTTTGTTTGTTTTCTCCTGGAACACCATTTTTACTGGAAAGAACAAATGTCACACAAACTATGGCTATTCAGACTTGGGCATTTGGCAGATATTTTCTTAAAAATGAACAAAGTCAGCCTGTCACTTCCAGGAAAATAAATAACTAATCAACAAAATGAAAAGGCATCTTCCAGATTGGTAAAAAATATTTTCACACCATATATCTGATAAGGGGTTAATATCTCCAAATTTTATAAAGAACTTGTATAACTCAACTGCAAGAAAACATATAACCAGATTAAAAAATGGCCAAAGGATCTGAATAGCTGTTTTTCCAAAGAAGATATACAAATGGTTAGCAGGTACATGTATGAAAAGATGCTCAATGTCACGAACTGTCAGGGAAATGGAAGTGAAAACCACTATGAGCTGTCACCTCACACCTGTTAAAATGGCTGTTATCAAAAAGGTAAGAGAGAACAGGCTGGAGTGTTGGCACTCTATGTGTTGGCAAGGCTGGAGTGAAAAGGGAACCTTTGTACACTCTTGGTGGGAATGTAGATTGGTGCATCCATTATGGAAAACACTATGGGGTACCTAAAGAAATTAAAAATAGAATTACCATTTGACTCAGAACCTCATTTTCTAAGTATATACCCAAAGAAAATGAAATGACCACCTCGTAAATAAATCTGCACACTCATGTTCATTGCAGCATTATTCTCAACAGCCAAGATGTGGGAACAATGTAAGCGTCTGTCATAGATAAAGAAACTGAGGCATATACTATTCAGTTTTAAAATGGAGGAGGCCAGGCTTGGTGGCTCACACTTGCAATCCTAGCACCTTGGGAGGATGAGGTGGGAGAATCACTTGAGCCCAGGAGTTCAAGACAAGCCTGGGCAACATACTGAGACCCCCATCTCTATTAGAAAAAAAGATTAGGCCGGGCGCAGTGGCTTACACCTGTAATCCCAGCACTTTGGGAGGCGGAGGCTGGCGAGTCACGAGGTCAGGAGTTTGAGGTCAGCCCGGCCAACATGGTGAAACCCGTCTCTACTAAAAATGCAAAAAATTAGCTGGGCATAGTGGCAGGTGCCTGTAATACCAACTACTCAGAGGCCGAGGCAGGAGAAGCGCTTGAACTTGGGAGGCAGAAGTTGCAGTGAGTCGAGATTGCACCACTGCACTCCAGTCTGGGCGACAGAGTGAGACTCCGTCTCAAAAAAAAAAAAAAAAAAAAAAAAAAAAAAAAGATTAAATAAATAAATAAGGAGATCCTGACATTTACAACAACGTGAATGAACCTAGAGAACATTATGGCAAGTGAAATAAGCCAGCCACAGAAAGAAAAATATCGCATGATCTCACATGGATGTGGAATCTAAAAAAACTGTATGCAGATACAGAGAATAAAACAGTGGCTACCAGGGGCAGGATGGAGGATAGGAAATAGGGAGATGTAATAAAGGATATAAAATAGCACCTATGTAGAAGGAACAAGTTTAAAGCTCTAATGTACAACATGAGGAGTGTATTGTATTCCGATTTTTGGCTGAAGGAGTAGATTATAGTGGTTCTGGCCACAGGGAAAAGAAAAAGATAACGATGGGAGATGATGGCTACGTTAACTTCTTTCACTGTAGTGACCATTTTACTATATATGTATCTTATAACATTGTGTGGTATACCTTAAATATATACAGTTAATTAAGAGGCAAACAACTAACAATGTATATTGTCAATGAAAATTAGAGATTTTTTTCTTGAGACAAGATCTCACTCTGTGGCCCAAGCTGGAGTGCAGTGACCTGGTGTGATCTCAGCTCACTGCAACCTCTGCATCCTGGGCTCAGGTGATCCTCCCACCTCAGCCTCTGGAGTAGCTGGGACTATAGGTGAGCACCACCACGCCTGGCTAGTTTTTATATTTTTAGTAGAGATGTGGTTTCTCCATGTTGCCCAGGTTGGTCTCAAACTCCTGGGCTCAAGTGATCTGCCTACCTTGGCCTCCCAAAGTGCTGGGATTATAGGCGTGAGCCACCGTGCCTGGCCAAGAATTAGACTTTTAAGCAACAATTAGAATTTAAAGACCAGATGTGGTGGCTCATGCCTATAATCTCAGCCCTTTGAGAGGTGAGAAGATCACTTGAGCCCAGGAGTTTGAGACCAGCCTGGGCAACATACAGAGACTCTGTCTCTACAGAAATAATAAAAAAAAAAATTAGCTGGTTACGGTAGTGTGTGCCTGTGGTCCCAGCTACTAAAGGAGGCTGAGGTGGGAGAATCACCTGAGCTCAGGTGTTTAAGGCTGCAGTGAGCTATGATCATGCCACTGCACTCCACCCTGGGCGACAGGTGAGACCCTGTCTCAAAAAAAAAAAAAAAAAAAAAAAAAAAATTAAAACTTATAGCTGCCACTGTGTTCTTGACAACTTTCCAAACCTGAAAGACCTATGTTTAGAATGGTAGTGATGTAAATAAGTGTGTTTTTTTTTGATATTGTATAACGAAACTCGTCAACATTAGATCTGCATCATTCAGTAAACTGATGTCTTGAATGACCAGAGTGTGATGTTACACAATCATGCATGGCTACAAATTTCAAAGTTCAAGAGAGAGCAGCGGATTTTAATGTAACACATATGAAAAGCTTAGTGATTTGGTTTCTGATTCAACATCACTACTAACTGCTAAGAATAAATCACTTCTTGGGCTCTTACTGTCCAGTGCATAGGGAGGAAAAACTGGGTGAGGTCACAGTGAGAAGTTGTCATCTGCAGACTGGAAAGAGAGCCTCTCCAGAAATGAGCTCTGCTGGCACCTTCCTCTTGGACCTCCAGCCTCTAGAACTCTGGGAAAATAAATGTCTGCTGTTTAAGGCAAAAAAAGAATGCATTACTTGTCAAATTTTAGTGTAGTATTAGGGAAAAATATCCACAATTATTTAAAAACTATTAAAATATTCTACATTTGAGTTAAGCTAGGTTCTCTTTATTTCAGCAAAACAATATTGCAACAGATTGAATGCAGAAGCAGAGAATCCAAGTGTCTTCTATTAAGCCAGACATTAATTTGCAAAAATGTAAAACAATGTCTGTTTTCTTGCTACACTTTTGTCTTCAGAAAACTATAGTTATTTTTCATAAAATATTTTAGCATGTAATTGTTTATTACTATTATTTTTAATGAATTAATAAATGCTTTTAAATTTCTCAGTTTTAATTTCTTGTACAGTAAATATCAATAGGTATAATCCACATAAAAGTGCTTTGGAGATGTTCAATGACTTTTAAGGGCTTAAAGGGATGTGGAGATCAAAAAGTTTGAGAACATCTGGCTTAGGGTAATCAAAGGTCAGTTTCTGGGTAGGTATAATCCCAGCTTCCCCTAAAATACGTGGTTCCCCAATACCTGAACAAATTGGGATTCTCTGAGGAAGAAAGAAGAGGAGATGTCTTCAGGGTTCCTTTGGGGCAATCCTTTCTTCTCCAAGCGTCAGGTAGTATATGACTGTTTTTCCAAAATTAAGGCCAGGGGCAGTGACTCATGCCTGTAGTCCCAGCACTTTGAAAGGCCGAGCAGGGGGAGGATCACTTGAGGCCAGGAGTTCAAAACCAGCCTGGCCAACATAGTGAGACCCTGTCTCCAAAAAAAAAAAAACCAAGCAAACCAAAAGAACCTCCAAATGAACTAAAACTGAATTTGCTTTGTGCTTCTTCAGAGAATTTGAACCAGAATGTTCTCAACCATAATTAAAGGAATGCAAACAAAACAATTATTAGGTAACTTTCTAAAAAATATTAGATTCGCAAAAATTCAAAATCCAAGATAAATCCAATGCTAAAGACATAGAAAAATAGGTAAGAGCACAAACTGATGCAACCCTTATTATATTTGGAGAAAGGGATATGGAATTTGGTCATAACTATCAAAATTTTAAATGCTTATTCCTTTTGATCCAGCATTTAACTATTAGAAATTTATCCTACAGATATATCCCAAAATATGCTAAAATGCTCATTTCAGTGTTGCTTGTAATACTAAAACCCTGAAAAGAGCCTAACTGCTCATTAATAGAATATTGATTGATTTAATAAGGAATATCCATGTAATGGAAGGCTAGGTTATTAAAATAAGCTGTTTAGACATGTATGTGTTATTACTGAAAGATCTCCAAGGTATTTTACTAAAAACAAAAATGTAATATTCAGAGCAGTGGGTAAAATATGATCACTGCTCCAGTTGTCTATTGCTGCATAAAAATCATCCCAAACTTAGTCACTTCAAACTACAATTATTAATTATGCTTGCAAACCTTCAAGTTAGGAGGGCTTGGCAGGAACAGCTTGTCTTGTTCTACCTGGAGTTAGCAGGATGGCTTAGAGGTTGGGGGCAACCTAGTGTTTAGAGATGGAATCATATGAAGGCTTCCTTGTTCACACATCTTGTAGTTGATGTTGGCTGTTGGCTTGAATGGGGCATGTTTATGTGGTTGTCCTGCTTGCTCACAGCATGTGGCTGAGTTCTGAGAACAAGCATCTCAAGGCACAGGAAATGGAAGCTACCAGTTTTTGAAGTCTTGGTCCAAGCACTTGGCACAGCATCGCTTGTACTATATCCTGTTTGAACTTGAGTTAAGCAGTCAGTGAGCCCAGATTCAAGGGGAGGGAATTTAGACTTTGCCTTTTGATACAATGAATGTCAAATAATTTAGGATTTATGTTTTAAAACCTCTACAATCCCATGTATGTAAAAATTTAAAGGCACACGCATGTGAAGTACAGATATATGCAAGATTTTTTTTTTTTTCAGAGAGGCTGCAGAAAAAACTGTTAAAGTAGGGCTGGGCGTGGTGGCTCATGCCTGTAATCCCAGCACTTTGGGAGGCTGAAGTGGGCGGATTACCTGAAGTCGAGAGCTTGAGACTAGCCTGACTAACATGCAGAAACCCCATCTCTATTAAAAATACAAAATTAGCCGGGAATGGTGGTGCATGCCTATAATCCCAGCTACTTGGGAAGCTGAGGCAGGCAAATCTCTTGAACCCGGGAGGTGGAGGTTGTGGTGAGCCAAGATCGCGCCATTGCACTCCAACCTGGGCAACAAGAGTGAAACTCTGTCTCAAAAACAAAAACAAACAAACAAACAAAAAACAACAAAAAAACTGTTAAAGTATGACTACTTTTTGGGTAGAGAAAACATGGGTTAGGGATGGGTTGAGCAGGAAAAAGAGGACTTTAATTTCTGATTTTATACCTTATTACACTATTTAAATTTTTGTCCATGAGGATATACTACTTTTATTTTAAAAAACCCAAAATAACAGCAACCTATCCAGAATAAGAGTGAAGTCTTTCCTTGGGCCTCCAAGTCAAGTATCTTATTTTATATACACAGCAATTCTGTGAGGTCGTTATGTAGCAGGAAAAGCTGCAGAGAAAACCCCTCAGACACTGAGTTAAAGAAGGAAGGGCTTTATTCAGCTAAGAGCTTCGGCAAGGCTCATGTCTCCAACAACTGAGCTCCCCGAGTGAGCAATTCCTGTCCCTTTTAAGGGCTCACAATTCTAAGGGGGTCCGTGTGAGATGATCGTGACCGATTGAGCAAGCAGGGGGTATGTGACTGGGGGCTGCATGTACTGGTAATTAGAACAGAACGAAACAGGACAGGGATTTTCACAGTGCTTTTCTATACAATGTCTGTAATCTAAAGATAACATAACTGATTAGGTCAGGGGTCGATCTTTAACTACCAGGCCCAGGGTGTGGCACCGGGCTGTCTGCTCGTGGATTTCATTTCTGCCTTTTAGTTTTTACTTCTTCTTTCTTGGGAGGCAGAAATTGGGCATAAGACAATATGAGGGGTGGTCTTCTCCCTTAATTAGGGAAGGTATGACCATCCCTCTTGTATTACTTCATTTTCATACTGTGATGTAGAAATACAAATACCTGAGACTGAGTAATTTATAAAGAAAAAGAGCTTTAATGAACTCACAGTTCACATGACTGGGAAGGCCTCACAATCATGGCAGAAGGTGAAGGAGGAGCAAAGGCATGTCTTACATGGTGGCAGGCAAGAGACTGTGTGCAGGAGAACTGCCCTTTAGAAGACCATCAGCTCTCATGAGACTTGTTCACTATCACGAGAACAGCATGGGAAAGACCCACCCCCATGATTCAGTTACCTCCCACTGGGTTCCTCCGATGACATGTGGGGATTATGGGAGCTACAATTCAAGATAAGATTTGGGTGGGGACACAGCCAAACCATATCACCCGTTTTCAGATAAAGATCAGAATCTAGGTCTCAACTTCCAGTTGAGTGTCCTTTTCTTCTTTTCAATTAAGAAGAACCCAGGCCTAGAAAATCCAAAACCGTAACAGTGATTCTCCCAGCATCTAGCACATTATCTAGAATCAGTTTGCTGAATAAAGGAATACAAAAGCTTCTTATTGTTCAAATCTATCCTCCATTCTCTCCACTCTCAATCATAGATATAATAAAGTAGAAAACTGACTTTATTTTACTCTGTTGTTCAGAATTCTTCAATGTGTGAACTCATTTTCTACAAAGGTGCCAAGAACCAATACTGGGGGAAAAGACAGTCTCTTCAGTAAACCATGGCTGGGATGACTGGATATCCATAGAAGAATGCAACTAGACCCCTATCTCTAGCCATGTACAAAAATAAAATCAAAATGGATTAAAGACTTTAAGACCTCAAACTATGAAACTACTACAAGGAAACATTGGGGAAAATCTTCAGGACTTTTGTCTGGGCAGAAATTTCTTGAGTAATACCCCACAAGCACAGGCAACCAAAGCAAAAATGAACAAATGGGATCACATCAAGTTAAAAAGCTTTTGCACAGCAAAGGAAACAATGAACAAAGTGAAGAGACAACCCACAGAATGGGAGAAAATATTTGCAAACTACTCATCTGACAAGAGATTAATAATCAGAATATATAAGGAGCTCAAACAACCCTACAGGAAAGAATCTAATAATTCAATACAAACATGGGCAAAATATTTGGATAGATATTTCTCAAAAGAAGACATACAAATGGCAAACAGGCATGTGAAAAAGTGCTCAACATCATGGATCATCAGAGAAATGTAAATCAAAACTGCAATGGGGTATCATCTCACTCCAGTTAAAATGGCTTATATCCAAAAGACAGGTAATAACAAGTGTTGGTGAGGATGTGGAGAAAAGGAACCTTCATATACTGTTGGTAGGAATGTAAATTAGCACAACCACTATGGAGAACAGTTTGGAAGTTTCTCAAAAACTAAAAATTGAGCTACCATATGACCCGTCAATTCCACTGTTGGCTATAGACCCAAAAGAAAGAAAATCAGTATATGGAAGAGGTATCTGCACTCCTATGTTTGTTGCTGCACTGTTTATTATAGCTAAGATTTGGAAGTAGCCTAAGTGTCTATCAACTGATTATTTGACAAGGAAAATGTGGTACATATACACAATGGAGTATGATTCAGCCACAAAAAAGAATGAGATCCAGTCATTTGCAACAACATGGATGGAACTGGAGATCATTGAGTGAAATAAACTAGGCACAGAAAGACAAACATCACATGTTCTCAGTTATTTATAGGATCTAAAAAATCAAAACTATTGGACTCATGGACATAGAGAGTAGAAGGATGGTTACCAGAGGCTGGGAAAGGTAGTGGGGGGCTGGGGAGAGGTGGGGATGATTAATGGGTTAAAAAAAAAAAAAAAAAGAATGAATAAGACATACTATTTGATAGCACAACAAGGTGCCCATAGTTATAATAACTTAACTGTACATTTAAAAATAACTAGAAGAATGTAATTGGATTGTTTGTAACTTAAAGGATGAATGCTTGGGAGAATGGACACCCCGTTCTCCATGATGTGCTTATTTCACATTGAATGCCTATATCAAAACCCTTGTGTACCCTATAAATGTATGCATCTACTATGTAACCACAAAAATTAAAAATTAAGAGGCCGGGTGCAGTGGCTCATGCCTGTAATCACAGCAGTTTGGGAGGCCCAGGTGGGTGGATCACTTGAGGTCAGGAGTTCAAGACCAGCCTGGCCAGCATGGTGAAACCCCATCTGTACTAAAAATACAAAAATTAGCTGGGCCTGGTGGTGCATGTCTGTAGTTCCAGCTACTTGGGATGCTGAGGCATGAGAATCGCCTGAACCTGGGAGGCGAAGTTTGCAGTGAGCCAAGGTTGCACCACTGCACTCCAGCCTAGGCAATGGAGTGAGACTCTATTTCAAAAAATTAAAAAGAATTAAAAAGCCAAAACTAAACCAAAACAACAGCAGTGAAACAAAATTCTTCAATGTGTTTCAGCTTCACCTATAGAAAAAGAAGTACTCTGACATCTATGATATATTCCAGACATTATATTAAATGTTTTGCGTGAATTAACTCATCTGATTTTTTCAATAACCCTGTGATGTAAATGCTATTTTTGTTTAGCATCTCTATCCTACAGATGAGGAAAGCAAAACAAAGAGAAGTTAAATAATTTATCACAGCTAATAAGAGGAAGAGCGAGGCTTTGCACCAAGGAAATCTGAACTCAGAGTCTGTGCTGTCAACTACTTCATTACCCTGCCTCCAAACTTCTTGCGCCATTGACAAGGTCCTCCACTGCTAACTGGGGGTACCGCAAGCACAAAGATGGTGAGATGCGAAAATGCATGGTGCGTTTGAGGAACAGTCGTGAGGCCCAATTAAGCTAGAATGGAGTTGTCAACCTAAAAAAAGACATGAGAAAATTATCCCTAAATATGTTGAGTTTAATCAGGAATAAGAAATAAGGATTATAATTCAGAATGCGTGGAATGGCAAACCACCAGTGCATTGAGGGAAGGATAAGAGGAGCTTTTATTAGCAAAAAGAGATTTAGATAAGCTGCTTAGAAACAGAGTTCATTGGTTCCTGAGGTTCAAAGCCAGAGTTGTCAGTTCATTGGTGGAGATCCTGTTACTGGGCAAGTGTTCTTCAGAGAACATCTTATCTGAATTACTGCAGTCCTTCAGAGTGTCTAGTGATAAACCTTATCAAACCAGGAGATGCATGAAGGATGTGAAAGGGTTTCTTATGGGGTTTTTAGAATGTCCTTGGAAAGAATTCTTATCTCAGATATGTAAGTGGGAGTCCTCTCTCCTTCATACCTTCTCTTCCTGGCCCTATTTTGCCTGGGTCTCACAAAAGTGATTTCATCCTGGTATCTGCATCTTTCACAGAGCCAACAAAGGGAAAAAACATGGTTACTTTATGACAGAGAAATAGGCAGGGGGCAGATCGTAGGGGCTTGTTGACCAGAGTAAAGAGTTTGGAGTTTATTTAATATGGGATGGAAAATCCTTGGAGAGTTGAAAGCAGAAGAGTGATAAAATTTGATATAGCTTTTTTGTTTTTTAGGTAAAAAATTAATTTTTTTGTGTGGAGTTGGGAGTCTCTCTATGTTGTCCAGGCTGGTCTTGAACTCCTGGCCTTGAGTGATCATCCTTCCACCATGTGAGCCACTGTGCCCGGCCATTTGACAGTGTTTTTTTTTTTTTCTTGAAGCAGTCTCCCACTGTTGCCCAGGCTGGAGTGCAGTGGTGTGATCTCTGCTCACTGCATCCTCTGCCTCCTGGGTTCAAGTGATTCTTCTGCCTCAGCCTCCTGAGTAACTGAGATTATAGACGCCTGCCACCACTCCTGGCTAATTTTTATATTTTTAGTAGAGACGGGGTTTCACCATGTTTCCCGGGGTGGTCTCCAACTCTTGACCTCAATGGCTCTGCCTGCCTCGGCCTCCCAAAGTGCTGGGATTACAGGCATGAGCTACCATGCTCAGCTCATTTGATATAGTTTTTAAAAGTTCCTCCGGCGAGCTGGGCGAGGTGGCTCACGCCTGTAATCCCAGAACTTTGGGAAGCTGAGGTGGGTGGATCATGAGGTCAGGAGTTCAAGACCATCTGGGCCAATATAGCGAAAACCCGTCTCTACTAAAAATACAAAAATTAGCTGGGCATGGTGGCGCTTGCCTGTAGTTCCAGCTACTCAGGAGGCTGAAGAATCGCTTGAACCAGGGAGGCGGAGGTTGCAGTGAGCTGAGATTGTGCCACTGCACTCCAGCCTGGGCAACAGAGCATGATTGCATCTCAAAAAAAAAAAAAAAAAGAAAAGCTCCTCTGGCTTTTAAGTAGTGAATGGGGGCCAAGCTGGAATCAAGAAGACTGGCCGGGAGCTCCTGTGGTTCTTCTCGTGAGATCTTGCCGTGCCCAGTGTGTGGCACTGGGCCATTTCCTTGTTCTTGGTCCCTTTGCCATTCCTTCCATTGTCTGCCCAGTGAACACCTATTATCTTTTAAAACATAGTCACAGCCTCCTGTATGAGGATTTTTCCAACTCATCACCCTCAATAAAATTATCTCATCCTCCTTTGCACCCCCACAGAGCCCACCTTGAATATTTTATTTGACCTCTGTGGATTAATACAAAAGTATATTTGGTTTTTGTCCCTAGTTCCTGGCATGGAGCCACTAAAACCCTTGGCATTTTCTGAGTGAGGAGAGTGTCTTTTGTTATTCATGACAAACCCCTTTCCATCACACCTGAGTTTATGCTAAGGAGGTGGCTTATAGTGGGGCCACTAGGTGGCCTCAGGACGAGGCTGGTCACCAGAAGGAGCAAGTGCTTAGCGGGTTGGAACTTTCAGCCCCACCTGCCGACTTTGAGAAGGGAAGAGGTCAGTGCTGGTGATTGAGCGCCATAAACACTACTGAACAATCCAGAGAGCTTCTGGGTGGTGGACTCATCAAGGTGCTGGGAGGGTGGCACACCTGAAGAGGGCATGGAAGCTCTGTGCACCACCCCTGCCACCCCCTTCATATCCTGCTCTATGCATCTCCTCCATTTGGCTGTTCCTGAGTTGTATCTTGGTAAATGTAAGCAAATTGCTTTCCTGAGTTCTGCCAGCTGTTCTGGCACTTTATTAAACGGGCTTATGGGAGCCTGGAACTTTGTTGCCAAGTTGGAAAGAAGTATGGGTAACCTGGAAATTGCAATCAGCGCCTGAGGTGGGGACACTGTTGTGGATCTCAGTCCTTAAACATGTGGAGTCCGGGTAGTTAATGTCAGTATTGAATTGAGTTGAGTTGTAGGCCACCTAGTTTGTGTTGGAGAATTGACTGATAGTATGGAAAATCCTCATATTTGGTTCTGACACCAAAGCATTGTAGGAAAAAAAAAAAAAAACACTTTAACCACAAAATTATTTTGTGTTTCTGCTTTCCTTTTAATAACCATAAGCTCCTATGGAAACAGAAAAAAAAAAAA
>NW_016806761.1:781779-797113 GCF_001698545.2 Rhinopithecus bieti
AAAAAAAAAAAAAAAAAAAAAAAAAAGACCATGCCACCCTTATTCCTGCATGCTATCTCAGAGCTGTCTGGTATATTGTACACGTTCAGTAAATATTTCCTGGTAACTGAAAGAGCTAACGAATTCATATCTGAAGTTCATTTGGGTTGACTGTTGCAGTTTCACTCCTTGTTCTTTTAGGGTGCAATGCTCCTGAAATTTAGGAATTAACCATTTTCTAATCTTTATGAGCTCTAACTTAGTTATGATACAGTGTGTAACATTTTGTATTTAAGGTCTGTATTTACCTATCCTGCAGCATGCACTTAGATTTCTCGATAAATAACTGAGTTAGCGCCTTAATTAAGTAGATAGTCTTTTTCCTTTTTTCCCTTATATTCCCCAGCAACTGGTCTTGGTATGGCTACAGTTTCTCTTATTGAGTCTGGGTGGAGACAAGATGGGACTCTAAAAATCCTGTGGCTTTTCTCCAAGTCAAAGCAATCCTATCAGGGTGAAGTTTTTGGGCAGCTGTCTGCTCAGCTGGGGCCAGGCTGGAGGCCTGAGCTACTGTCTGTTTTGCTGCATTCTTGACTGAAGGCCAGGTTGAGTTTCTTCTGAACTTGGGGAGTGGCTTAGGCGATTCTGGTCTGTTCAGCAATTGTCAGCTTCCTCGGTTAGAAGAGCAGCAGCCTCTGGAGATTAGCAGGGAAACGTTCTCCACAACCTGGCCGGTGGTGGGATGTTACAGTGAAAGAAAAATTTTGACAGAATTCTGCCAGATATAGAAGCATAAAAACAGTCACACATTGTGCTCCTTAAACTCAGGGAAGGCCCCTCTCACTGACTTCATGAAAAGGTTACTTAGAAGTGGATGCTATGATTTCTGATGACTTTGAAGTCAAGTCCAGAGTCTGAGATTGGCTATCCTGGCTATCATAAATTATTGCAGCCACTTTGGATTAAAATGTTGACATGAGATTTTGGTTGGAGTCCCTAAATTGTGGGGACAGACACTTTCTCTAATGTTTTCTCCAACGGTATTAGGTCCCGGGCTTGCCTGTTCCTTATACTTCATTCATGTAGGCATGGGAGGGTTTGCGTAAATTTTTCTCATTGTGATAAAATATACATAAGATTTACCATTTGAACCATTTTTAAGTATATAGTTTTGTGACATTAAGTACATTCACAGTGTTGTGCAACCAGCACCACCATGCGTCTCCATAACTTTTTCATTGTCCCAAACTGAAACCCTACTTCCATTAGAAAATAACTCCCCTTTCTCCCTTACTCCCAGCCCTGGGAAACCACCATTCTACTTTTGCCTCTATGAATTTGACTATTCCAACTACCTCCTGTCAGTTGAATTATATAATATTTGTCCCTTTGTGTCTGGCTTATTTGCGTTAATGTTTTCAAGGGGCCTGGATAATTTTTATGGCAACCTTATTCCTTGAACATCACTCATTTCACCAGTGTCAATTATTTTGAACATCCTTCACGCTATTTTACAAACCTGTGGCATGGATCAGTATTTGAGGGGCTGAGTAGTCACCGCTGGATTGTGGATTTTTGCTTGGGGCTCTTCATATGCTAACAAATCACCCTTGACACATTACATAGCTCATACCAAAGTCTTTTACAAGTAAATGACCACACGGACACTATGACATAGCCAAAATTCAGAAACTCCCGACAGAGATAAAGTAACGAACACCATAAAGAAGGGACTTCCCACTGGATGTCAGGATCACATTTTGGTCCTGTGAGGCAGGGGAGTTTTGGAGATATCTAGAGTTTTGCACAAAACTCTCTCTCTCTCTCTCTCGTGTGTGTGTGTGTGTGTGTGTGTTGTTAGGGTAAGAGTTCAGGATTTTTTAATCAAATTCTAAGGAGGTTAGTGATCTCCCTAAAAAGTTATGTCACGTTGAAAAGGGAAATTCTATTTTCTATATTGTTTTGAATACAAAACAATAGAATAGAAATAAATGCTGTAAGTAGACAGAAAATAGAAAGAATTGGAATAGAAAGAATAGAAATAGAAGGGAAAAATTCTATTTCCTATGTTTCCTTTAGTGTTTTGGAGAGAACAGATGGAAAACAGTCCGTTTATCCAGGTTGGGTGAGAATACTTGGAAGAATTTCACTCTGTGTGTGTGTGTGTGTGTGTGTGTGTGTGTGTGTAGGGGGATTCCTTAGCTTTCTTATTTATTTGTTTATTTTTGAGACAGGGTCTTGCTCTGTCATCCAGGCTGGAGTGCGGTGGCATGATCACAGCTCACTTCAGCCTTGAATTCCTGGCCTCAAGCGATCCTCCCACTTCAGCCTCCTGAGTAGCTGGGACTACTGGCGTACACCAAGATGCCTGGCTTCCTTAGCCTTAATTATGTTATGGCCTTCAGTATAGGAACCCATGCTCTGTAATTGCTCTTATCAGAGCCAGTGATTTTACATCAAGCTTGCAGCCTTAAAGCTTTTCCTTACCCACATGGCAGCCCCATCACACACCTCTAGGGGGCACTGTTTGCTTTCATCCTCTGTGACTGGCATCTGTGGAGATGGGCAGTGCACTTTCATCTTCTGGCAGGCTGATGTTGGGCAGTGCAGCAGCATTATTGACTCCCAAGGCTTTCTTGTGAGTACAAAGGCCATGGATCTTCACTGATCCCATCTTTCTCATGGCCAATCTACTCTTTCAGAGATATATGTTTAGTATGGACTCTGGAAAAGATCAAAGAATCAAGAATAGAATCCTTGCCTCTGTGTTCCAAATTAGCAAAGGGATACTTGGTATTTTGAAAAGATTTTTACAGTGATTGGCTAATGAAGGAGCCCATGGAGATAAATAACTCCAGGAAGCTTTCAAGGCTAATAATACCTTGATTTTCTGTTGTAGCCTTTCCTCTTTAGACTTGTAACGATATGTCAGTTTAGAAAGCTGATATAAATATTCCTTCCTACTTGGAATGCTCTTCTTCACTATACCTGTTTAATTTCTCTACATTCTCAAAATCCCAGTTCAAGTCCCACCACCTCCAGGAAGCCTTCCCTGACCACTTCCACCCATAGTCACTGTTCCTTCTTCTGAATTTGGTACTACTCAGAGCCTGCATCTCACTATTAGCATTCATCTAGGGTGCACTGTTGGTTTTCTTTTTATATGTGTGTATTAGGAACTATTATCTGGTATAATTCTCATCACAGGTAATTTCTGTTGCTCAGTGGTCCTCTTTTCCGACTGAGGCTGTGGCAGCTACTATCAGAGGGTGAAGAATTAGACAAATAGCCCTGAAGACCACCCTTACTTCTGATATCAAATGTGTAAGTTCAGGGGGTTCCCAAGACAATCCCCAGGTTTGGTCATTTGCTAGAATTTTCTGGAAGGATTCATAGAGCTGACTGAAAGTTGTTATACTCATGGTTACAGTTTAGTACAGGGAAAGCATACAGATGAAAATCAGCCAAGGGAAGAGATATGTGGGGCAGGGTCCAGGAAAATTCCAAGCATGGAGCTTTTAACCATCTTCTCCCTGTGTCATGGACAGTGTTACTCTTCCAGAAAAGATGTTTGGTAATACATATGGAGTACTGCCAGCCAAGAAGCTCACCTGACACTGGGTGTCCAAGGTTATTTTATTTTAGAAACAGGGTCTTGCTCTGTCACCCAAGCTGTGGTGCAGTGGCACAGTCATAGCTCACTGTAACCTCAAACTCCTGGGCTCAAGCAATCCTGCAGCCTCAGCCTCCCAAGTAGCTTGGAATACAGGCACGTGTCACCGTGCTTGGCTAATTTTTAAATTTATTTTGTAAAGACAGGGTCTTGCTCTGTTGCCCAGGGTGAGCTTGAACTCCTGACCTCAAGGGATACTCCCACCTCAGCCTCTCAAAGTGTTAGGATTACAGGCATGAGCCACTGTGGCAGTCTAAGAGTTTGTACTGAGGTTTCATGGTCGACTTTCCACATGGCTGACCTCAGGTTCCAGCTTCTCTAGAGGTTGAACTGATGTCATATGACTCAGTTGTTCATTATAAATCACACTGTTGGACTTTCTGGTGCAAAGTCCCTTAGAAAACAAAGTCCCTTAGAAAACAAGGACACTATTATCAGGCAGGACATTCCAAGGGCTTAGAGATGACCTCCCAGGGGCCAATAGCAAAGGCCAGACCTCTCTTTGGGCAAAGTTAAATCATTTACTACACAGTGGGCTTTGCAAAATCTAACTGAAGACTAGAGATCAATTTCAGTTTCTGATTTCCCAGATAGGGTATCAGGTGCATTTCAGCGATAATATTCAGGACTTTCATTTGCAAGATTTTTATGTGCAGAGCCAGCTTCTTTGGGAGAAGTAAGGTTTGTGGGTTCTATGTGAATCAAACCTGGAGGATTAGAGTTTTGGGTTTATTCATGTTAACAATAGGAGAGGAAATTAGGTAGGATGTCATATAGGGCAATTTCTCACCATACAGGAAGGCAATAAAGACCCTTTCTGGGCTGGAAGGAGGAGACTGGGAGAGAGAGAGAGGAGACAGGAGAGGGGTTCTCATTTGACACACTTGTGGGGTTGAAATCAAGGCGTGGGGACAGTTGGGGTCAAAGGCTGCTCAGATGCATTCAAGGATCTGGACACAGAGGGTACACTTGCTCTTCCTTCTGTCTGGAAATCTTGGACACCAGCTCAGAGAGAATGACCCACACAAACAAACTATAAAGATTGAGCACAAATAAAATTTTCTGAGTTGTAGGCAAATGGCATCCCCACATTAAAATGGCACATGTGGGACAATGTGCATATCCATTGTTATGTTGCATGATCCATAGATGAACAGGAACCTGTCCACCTCAATGGCAATGGTTATGTTATTTTTTTAAGGCATAGTAGGAAATTTGCATCTTTTCTTGTGTTTCTTGGTTAGGTATCTAATCTCTCAAATAAAATGGTTTTGGACAATTATATCTGATCACTTATGACTGTCTTCCTTGCCCAAATGTTGTCAATAAAACTTCCCATTTCTTGGCCCAGCATTCAGGCCTCCAAAGTTTGGCCTCTGCCCTCCTGCCTGACTTCATCTTCTATTCCTTCTCCTTAGACAGTGCCTGCTGTAACAACATAATATAAACTGAGTGGCTTAAACAACAAATATTTATTTCTTACAGTTTTGGGGGCTGGAAGTGTGAGACCAGGGTGCCAGCAGGGTTGGGGTTCAGTGAGACCTCTCTTCCTGGTTTATAGGCAGTCATCTTTTTGCTGTGTCCTCACACAGAAAAAGGAGAGCTGACTAGCTCTCTGGCTTCTTCTTCTTCTTCTTTTTTTCTTTTTTAGAGACAGGGTCTTTCTATATTGCCGAGGCTGAACTCAAACTCCTGGGCTCAAGCAATCCCCCTGTCTTAGCCTCCCGAGTAGCTGGGACTGCAGATGTGTGACACCATACCTGGCTTCTGGCCTCTTCTTATGTCAATGAAAAGAGTCAAACTGTGTAAAATATTTGAAGAGATTTACTCTGAGCCAAATGTGAGGACCATGACTCATGACACAGCCTGACAAGGTCCTGAGAACATGTACCCAAGGTAGTTGTGTCACAGCTTAATTTTATACATTTTAGGGGGACAGAAGTTACAGGCAGACATCCATCAATGCATGTAAGGTGCACGTTGGTTCAGTTTGGAAAGGCAGGACAACTCCAGGTGGGGTGGGGTGAAGTGGGGGCTTCCAGGTCACAGGTGGTTTCAAAGATTTTCTGATTGGCAGTTGGTTGGAAGAGTTGATTCTCTCCTATATCGGGAAAAGACCTGGACAGGGAAGGGGATTCTCTAGAGAGTAATTTTCCCTACAAGAGGCAGCTTTGCAGGGCCATTTCAAATATGTCAAATAAATAAATTTTAGGGTAAAATACGGTGATTTCTTTCAGAGCCTGTTATTTATCATGTGATGCTATACCAGAGTCAGGTTGGAATTTGGTATCTTATTGCTGCAAAGAGTCTGTTTTGTCAATCTTAAGATCTCTGTTTTAATGTTAGCACTGACCATTTGTGCCTGAATTCCAAAAGGAGGAGGGTATAATGAAGCATGTCTGACTTCCCCTTCCCGTCACGGCCTGAACTAGTTTTTCAGATTTACTTTGGAATGCCCTTGGCTGAGAGGAGGCTTCATCAGTCGATTGGGGGGCTTAGAATTTTATTTTTGGTTTACACTTCTAAGAACACTAATCTCATTCATAAGGGCTCCACCTTCATGACCTGATCATCTCCCAAAGGCTCCATCTTCAAATACCCTTGCTTGGGGTTAGCGTTTCAACACACAAAGTTTGGGGGGATACAAACTTCAGTCCATTGCAGATAGACTACTCTCAGTTAAATGGAACTCAGCAGTTCTTGAATGCACTACCCTATCTTTTTGCCTTTACTTAGATTGTTTCTTCTTCCTGGACTGTCTTTCCCCCATTTCTATCAGGCTTAAATTCCACTTTCTCCATGAAGTCTTCAACTTTCCAGACTGGAAGTTAGCCTCCCACAGCACAGTGTCTTTACTTCTGTTACAGGATTTTCAAAATGTACTCATTTGTCATTATCTGAGTATAAGTCACATACCCGATTTTTAATTTCTGGAAGGCAAAGACTATGTCCTTCTTTCCTTCTTTTTTTTTTTTTTTGAGATGGAGTCTTGCTCTGTCTCCCAGACTAGAGTGCAGTGGTGCAATCTCAGCTCACTGAAACCTCCGCCTCCTGGGTTCAAGCATTTCTCATGCCTCAGCCTCCCGAGTAGCTGGGATTACAGGTGCCTGCCACTATGCCCAACTAATTTTTTGTATTTTTAGTAGAGATAGCATTTCACCATGTTGGTCAGGCTGGTCTTGAACTCCTGACCTCAAGCAATCCATCCACCTCAGCCTTCCAAAGTGTTGGGATTACAGGCCTGAGCCACTGCAGTTGGCCATGTCTTTCTTTTAAAGTCTCCATGTCTCTAATAGCACTGGGCTCAGGGCCCTGCCTGCTGAAACATGATGAGGGTCTGCTGAATTGACTGTCTTTCACAGATGCAGACACACATGGGGAACACATATATTTTCAGACTAAGTCTTCTACTATCTGGGAATGTTAGGGCAAGAAGAGTAAAGATGTCATGATCTGGCAGGAGCTGAGGCTGAGCTCTAAAGGGAGAGGAGGGGAGGGGAGGGAGCCAAGAGATGGCTGGTAGGGTTTGCCATTTGAGTAGACTTGTCTTTAGGTTGAGTTGCTTCAAAGTTCTAGAGCCAGAGATTAAAAAAAAAAGCTGGGAGTTTTTCCATCACACCCATGCTTCTGTACTGTGCAGTCAAATTTGGTGAGCAGGCAAGGGGTGTGAGCTGGAGTGGGGGTAGGTCCCCTGGGAACTGGGGAATTTGCTCCTAACTCTTGGAAATTCTCCAGAGTAGAGAAAATCAGTGTCGTTTGTATTATCCTAAGGTTTAACATGTGGTGGGACTTCAAGGAGTCCAGGGACAAAGGTCAAGAACTCACTATTAAAAAAAAAAAGATAAAAATAACCTATAACTATTTTCTGAAATATTTGTTCTCAGCAGTAGTCAAAGAACTGTAAATCCAGACAACGAGGTTGTCCCTCTCTGCCTTGTATTTTATCCATGTGTGTGTGAGGTACGGGCTGTTCCTTTGTGCATTTTCTTTTATTTACTTTGAATCATAATTTTTTTCTTTTTAATAAACACCAGGGGAGAGCACACACATAGTCCCCCACTACCATAAATTGTGCAGTTGAGTTTCCCACATTGGGATAATCGCAGGGGTCAGCACATCCAGAGTGCAATGGATAAGCCTTGCCCTGGGAAAACCACCTTCGTGATCGTGGTGTCTCCTATGCCAGGTGCTTTGTGCATTGTAATACACAAATGTAAAAGTGATAGAAACTTGGCCACCTTGACTGTCTATTTTAAAAGCTGTCTATTAAAAAAACCGGTATCTTCTTTGATCTAGCAATTCTACCTCTAGAAATGTATCTTTAAGAAAAGGATAAATTGTGCATTTATAATAATGCATAAAAATCTGGCAAACATGTTCATAGCAGTCCACTTTTTAATAATAATATATGTATCCTAAATATGATTATAGGAATTGAATAAATAGACATTCTTACCATAGAATACTCTGAGGTTGATAAACATGATGGTGAAGATGTTGAGCAGTTTTCCTTAAAAGCAGTTCTCAATTCACTGCTGATTTGTGGAAATGTGCACTGTCTATACCAGGCAGCAATTCTAAGCCGTCTCAAGAACTGAGGCACAGATTCCTTTAACTTTGGTTTTTTTGAGACAGAGTCTCACTCTGTGGCTCAGGTGGGGTGCAGTGGCGTGATCTCGGCTCACTGCAACCTCCACCTTTTGGAGTAGCTGGGATTACAGGCATGTGCCACCATGCCCAGCTAATTTCTGTATTTTTTTTTTTTTTTAGTAGAGATAGGGTTTCACCACATTGGTCAGGTGAGTCTTAAACTCCTGACCTCAAGCGATCCGCCTGCCTTCACCTTTCAAAGTGCTGGGATTACCAGGCATGAGCCACTGTGCCCGACCAGATCCCTTTAACTTAAACTGCCCTATGCTTGCTTGGTTCAAGTTTTGCTGAGGCCAGAATGAGCAGAAGGTGGGAATGGGTCTAGGTATTGAAGCTCCTGGCCCCCCATTTAGGGAGCTGGGTTTGTGCACAGGTGTTGAGTCGGGAGGTGCTGCAGGATTAGCTTCTCCCAGGGGGCAGCTCTAGGGGGAGTCTCTGGTCTTTACCTTTGGTGGCTTTTTTTCTGTATCTAATCCATGGAGGAAACCGCATGGACATCAGGCTGACTCTGACCTGCCTGATGTTAGAAGGGTAATTCTGGACGTGGAAAGATGCTCAGTATCCATTGTCAAGTGAAACAAGCAGTTAACGAAACAGAAACAGCACAGTGCAGTATTGTTTTATTTTTTCTTGGTGTATCTGCATTATGTGTATCTGCACCTACACCTAAACTTCTTTTTATTTAGATACAGGTAGAATAACAACCAGAAAAAAGGTTTATCAAATGTTACTTGTTGTTTCTGGGTTGTGGAAATGCAATAATTTTCATTTGTGTTTATGAGTCCTTAAACATTTTGTTTACTCTCTTTTTTGTTATAAAAAAATATGTATCAGTTGTTTAATGAAAATTTACAAAGAATAATGATCTCCGGGGAGCTCTGTCTCTGATTTCCTTTTCTCTGCCCATTGAACTGTAACAAGTAACTCCTGATTCCAGGTCTTTTGGCCCACATTGAGAGTCTGGTCGGAGGAGTCGTTCATACTGACTGGGCATCTGGGAACGTCATGAAGCAGGTGGGCTTTGAGGAGCTGACTCTGTAGGGAGAACTCTGATGGGAGGAATGCCATGCCACGCTGAGGGGACAGCATGAGTGAGAAAAGGGAATGGCCCACTGTGGACAGCGAGTTAATTCCAGGCCTTTATGGACGCTGATGCTGAGTGCAGGTATCAGAGATGCTTCATGGGAGAAGGCAGCTAGGCACTCACTTACTGCCTTCCATATGGATACAGGGAACTGCCTTTAATTGTTCTTTTACTCTTTTTCATTTGAAAGTCTTGTCCTCATGAAAAGAGAGGTTCGTGGAGGGCAGACATTTCTTTTGAAAGTCCCTCAGTAAATTTCCCAGTGCTGGGCAGAGGGGATATCAGTGGATGCCTGCTGGCAAGACTAGAAAGGATTTGAGTTGACACTGACAGGCACAAATGTATGCCACCCCGAAATATGTCAGCCTAAAAGATGGCTTCTCAATGGAAGGCAATGAAGAAGAAGCAGATACAAAAAATGCTCTCTGTCTTGTCCTCTCCTCAGTCGTTTGTCTAAAAGCAGAACATAAATTTGTAAAGGGGTCCCTGTTCCCCTTCCTACTAGTTAGGACAGAAATTAATCACTGAGGACAACACTAGACCCATATCAGCCCAGATATGGCAGCAGAGAAACCCACATACAAACCTTAGTTAGCCCTTATCTTCCATTATTTTCTCCACATATTTGCCTTTCTACAATTTGCTGCCCCTTGAAACTCAAGGTTTTTTTCCTTTGTCTTGTCACTTCTCTAAAAATCTATTGTTCTTTTGTTAAGATGTTATATAAGCCTAAGTTCTAACCACCCTGATTTACTCATTGATGGGTACTGCCATGTGAAGCCATGATGCACCTGTTAATAACCTGTTTTTCTCCTGTTAATCTATTTCTTCTTAGTCTAATTTGCAGGGCCCCAGCTGCAGAACTCAAGACGGCTAGAACAAAATATATTTTCCCTCCCCTACAGCATGAATTCCATTAAGGTAGCTTTAGGGAATAGCTCCGTGTCTCTTGTTTTGGTCTGTAGGAAGTTTAGAAGATGGCTAAGCTGGTTGTGGTGGCTCATGCCTATAATCCCAGCACTTTGGGAGTCTGAAGAGGGAGGAATTTGAGACTAACTTGGGCAACATGGTGAGACTTCTGTCCCTACAAAAAATAAAAAATTAGCCAGGTGTGGTGATGCATGCCTATAGCCCCAGCTGAGGTGGGAAGCCTGCATGAGACCAGAAGTTTGAGCCTGCAGTGAGCCATAATTGAGTCATTGTACTCCAGCCTGGACCACACAGTGAGACCCTGCCTTGAAAAAATAAAAAGAAAGAAAGAATGAAAGAGAATGGCTTCCTCTGAAGCTGTTTTTATAGAGGGATGAGGGTTCTTATGAGTAATTTGGTACACATAGTAGTTGATATGGTTTGGTCCTGTGTCCCCACCCAAATCTCATGTCGAATTGTAATCCCCACATGTGAGGGGAAGGACCTAGTGGGAGGTGGTGGGATCGTGGGGCGGATTGGATTTCCCCCTTGCTCTTCTCATGATAGTGAGTGAGTTCTCATGAGATCTTATCATTTAAAAGTGTGTAGCACCTCCCCCTTCTCTCTCTCTCTTGCTGTCATGTAAGATGTGCCTTGCTTCCCCTTTGCCTTCCACCATGATTGTAAATTTCCTAAGGCATCCCCAGCCATGTGAAACGGTGAATCAGTTAAACCTCTTTTCTTTATAAATTACCCAGTTTCAGGTAGTTCTTTATAGCAGTGTGAATATGGACTAATATTTAAATTTAGCTTATAAATAATTTGCTTTTTATTCATAGAATAGATGCAGGGATATCTATAAGATAAAACAACTCAAACTCACTTGCACACTGACATGCTTCTTGTCTGGGAGGCTGTGGGCCTGCTGAGAATTATATCTAAGTGAACCACCCTCACTGATGTAGTTGGATAGTTAAATTACTCACACACTTATCAAATGTTCCTCTATCTGCCAAACCAGGAACAAAGACAACTGGCAGGTACTACTTGGGGTCTTTTCAAAATCTGGCCTCTCCTTGGAAATGCACTCTAGGTCCCTGCCCTGCCCTCGCATGTGATGGGGTGGGGGTGGTTGGCTCTGAGGTACACGTGTGAGATGGGAATTCCATATGGGCAGCTTTAGGGAATGGCTTCTCCCCTGTTAGGAGCCCACAAACCATGCTGGAGTGAGTATGCTCAGAGGGGAGACACAGGAAGGGAGATGGTGCCTGGACGCCTCTCCTCAGCTCCCAGAGTTATCCCTGTGGCAGCCGAGGGCCTCTCTCACTGCTCCCTGGCCAGGCAGGGAGACTTGGAGGGGGCCATTATTTTTGCAGTTTGTGAACTTACTTTATTAGTTGGGGATGATTTCCCAAGGACTTGAAAGGAACGTCTGAACATAGAAACCTGCAGGAGGGATTAGGAGTCCTGGCATCCCAGGAGAGAAGGTGGCAGCCCCTAACCCTGTTGCCTCACAGTTAGGCCCTGGAGGGCATATTGGCAATGGGAACATTCACTCCAGACCATCAGTGTCCAACTCTCTGCCCTTTCCCCAGCAGTCGCTTTGCTGCTCTCCTTTGTCCTGCCCTGAGGTCCAGAAGCCCTTGGACACAACTGTGAGGATTTTAGGAATGTTTTTGTTTTCCTGACACCAGAGAAGCCCGTTTTAAATTTGCAAAATGACAACTTAAAAAAAAGTGCTGATGATTGGCAGATGCATGAAGCCCTGAGACCAAAACTATATTCACCTGCCAACCCACATACCATCCAAGACTAATTTTAGCTACAGTCTCAGTTTTAACCCTGTCTTCAACCAAGAAAGTGGTTGTCGAACTCCTCCTGTGCTGGGCTTGGGACCAGAGACCAGCGAGGCTGTGATCTTGCAGACATCCAGCACTTCCCTTTGCCCCAAAGCAATCTAAAAATGTTGCTCCAACACCGTATCTATCCAGTGGACCATCTAGCATATAGGTAACTCAGCCATGGCTAAGAACGAAAATAAATAAACAACTTTGCTGTTAGCTATCATTTCTTACACACACACACACACACACACACACTCTCACCTGCACACACATACACTAATTCACACACAAACAGACACACATACATGTACCACACTCACTCATATCCACCACCCCCTCTCCACTCCTCAACACTGACATGTTTCCACACAGGCAGTGTGATGCAATGGAAAGATCCTTGACTTTGGAATTAAAGCAAAGTGACCGTGTGATTTTGGGCATATTAGCTAAAGTCTCACAGGCTCCATTTCTTTCTTTCTTTTTTTATTCTTTGAGATAAGGTCTTGTTATGTTGCCCAGGCTGGATCACAGGCATGGTCATAGCATACTGCAGCCTTGAACTCCTGGCCTCAAGTGATCCTCCTGCCTCAGCCTCCTGAGTAGCCAGGACTACAGTTGCGTGCCACAGTGCCTGGCTCCTCAGTTTCTTAATCTGCAAAAAGGATGCAAATACTTACTATATAGGATTTTTGTGAGGACTAGAAAGAAGTGAACTAACATATACAGGCAATGTGCTAAATGGGTACATACTACAAAAAATGTTTGTTCCTTTATACCCTACCTTCCCCCAGAGTGTATAGTCTACACTGTCACACACACAGTAATACTCATACACTATAGAGTATTGTTTCTCAAAAGTGTGCCCATTCTCCTATCAAGACCCACCATCTAAATTTAATACAGGGAAACCACTGCCCTCTCTCTTCCTATTGCTCACATGGAAAATATCTTGGAATTCTTTGATTACTGACCCCCAATTGAGTGAAGATTCTCTGATAACCAAGCCTGATACACTGAGTTTTCATTCTCACATCTCCTGTATTCTTGACAGCTGCAGAGCAGGTACGTTGAGGGTGAGAGATGGGACTGTGATACAAATCATTAAAACCCCAGTGTCTGAATGCTGATGGCTCTTTCTGGGCCTCTTAATGTGAGATCTGAAGAGGAAAAAACGGTGAGAGTATGTCTCCACTCCTTCTCAAGAGGCTTGGGGCCCACCAGGTTTCCTCCCATCTCCCCTGTATCAGCAAAGATGCTTTCAGCTGCTGTAAGTAACAGAGAACACAACCGGAAGCAATGTGAACTGTAAGAACAATTATCTTACTAAGAAGTAGGATGGAAACAGGTGATTTCAGGATTGGTGCAGTGGCTCCACCATGTCATGAAGACTCGGGTGCATCCCATTTGTCCATTTGCCACCTGCATTTTGGTGGTGTCTCCCCTTAGGATCATGAGTTGACCATAGCAGTCCAAGGTGCTACATTTCCTCATCAAATGGGGAAGAAAGCATTATGTAGGAGGAAAATCTTTCCCAGAAGCCGCTCAACAGGTTCCATAGGCCAGAATTAGGCTATATACTCACTCCTCAGCTGCAAGGGGAGCTGGAAAAGTGGGTGAATAGCATTGTCACTTCTGCAGAGGGCAATGGGCTCTTCGGCAAGGAAGACAGGTTGAGGGGATGCTTTTCGGGTAGGCAAACATGGGCATCTGCCAGATTTCCCTGGTTTCTAGTTCTCCAAACATCAGAGAGCAATATCTGAAAAGTCCAAGTCCCACTTGTCCACACCCAGCTTGTTTTCTCTGTAGCTTGCAAGCTGTTGCTGGAATGTGGAGGTGTCTGGTTCCGGCTCATGGTACACCACTTCCTGTCATCGTCTCCTGTCATTTTGTTCTGTTGGCCAGATCCCAAATCATAGGTGCCAGTTTGTCAGCAGTCTGACTGGTGGCTGCAATACTTGTTGCACTCTTCTCATTGTCTCTTTGAAAAGCTGTCTTCCTGCTGTGCCTGTATCCAAGCAGGTCTATTTCCCTTCAATAGAGTGTGAATCCTGTCTTCAGGCAGGTGGAACTCCAAGACACCCTTCTCTGGCTGACTTTAATAGGGTCTGGCAGCGTATTGTCTGGTTTCTTTGTTTTGTCCCCTTACTCATTAGTCTAAGAGAACACAATTACAGCAATAACTCAGGGGGTCGCACTCGTGGAAGGGCACTGCTGTGATTCTCCTCCCAATGGGTTGGTTTCCAGAAGTGCTTGTGTGCACTGATTCTCATTGTGTTTCTGGTGGATACAGTTGAGTATTTGTTCCCTGCCTAAATCTCATGTTGAAATGTAATCCCCAATGTTGGAGGTAGGGCCTGATGGGAGGTGATTGGGTCATGGGGGCTAATCCCTCATGAATGGCTTAGTGCTGTCCTCATGATAGTGAGTGAGTTCTCACAAGATCTGGTTGTTTAACGTGTGTGGCACCTCCCTTCCACCTCCCACTCCTCCTTTCGCCATGAGATGTGCAAGCTCCCAGTTTGCCTTCCATCATGATTGTAGCTTCCAGAGGCTTCCCCAGAAGCAGATGCCAGCGCTGTGCTTCCTGTACAGCCTGCAGAACCATGAGCCACTTAAGCCTCTTATAAATTACCCAGTCTCAGATATTTCTTTATAGCGATGCAAGAATGGCCTAATACACTGACTCATCAGTTAAATTACATCAGACAGTTTAAAACAGAAACCTGATTGTGATGAACCAAAGAGAAATTTTATTTTTATCATGCAAAAAGAAATCTGGAGGAAGTCTGTCTAGAACTGATAGAATATACCCACGGTCCTTTCAGAGACCCAGGCTTCCTCATTCTTCCTGCTTTGCCATCTGTAATGTGTGGTTTCTGTGCTCATGTTTGCAAGATGACTGTTTCACCAGTAGGAATTGCATTTTGTTCCAGGCAGGAGAAAGGGAGAAAGAAAGGCTAAGACTTTTCTTTTCTTTCCTTTCCTTTCCTTTTCTTTTTTCTTTTCCTTTCCTTTCCTTTCCTTTCCTTTTCTCCTTCCTTCCTTCCTTCCTTCCTTCCTTCCTTCCTTCCTTCCTTCCTTCCTTCCTTCCGTTTTTCTTTCTTTCTTTCTTTCTTTCTTTCTTTCTTTCTTTCTTTCTTTCTTTCTTTCTTTCTCTCTCTCTCTCTTTCTTTTTTCTTTCTTTCTTCTTTTTCT
>NW_016806761.1:797251-830511 GCF_001698545.2 Rhinopithecus bieti
TCCTTCCTTCCTTCCTTCCTTCCTTCCTTCCTTCCTTCCTTCTTCTTTCCTTCATAAGGTAGCAATTAAGTTTTTCTAGATTATCCATGCTATTGGCTTCTACTTCTACCTTATTGACCAGAACTACATCCCATAGTCACTTCACTTCCTGCAAGGGAATCTAAGGGAGATATGAATGCACGTTGCCCAATAAATTGGTGTTCTAATAAGGAAGAGGAAAGAGTGGATACTGGGTTGGCAGCTAACAGCGTCTGCTACGGAAATCCCTCCCTTCAGGTCAGGTGTGTTCTGGGGGAAAGGACAGTAAACCTGAGAGTCATGGATATGGTCCCATCTGCCATATTCCCCCAAGGCACTTAGTCCCTACTTGTGAAGAGTGCCTTAAGAATCTCCTAAATTTTGCAGAACACTGGTAGATATTTGCATAGGGGCATTTCTGCAGGATCCCTGGTTTCCTAAAATGATAAATATTCACTTGAGCCTTTTGTCTGTCTCCTTCTCTCCCTTCCTCAGTCTCTCTCTTCCTTCCTTCCACAAATAATTTTTGAGTCCCTCATATGCATCAGGCAATATGCTAGACACCTAGGGACAAAGAGAGATGTTGCTCCTTACTCTCCCGAACAAATGCAAGTTTGGTTACTGGAGGTCAGACAAAAATTGTGACTCTCAGGTGGACATCACCTGTTTGGAAGCAGCCAGGCAAGGGAGTGTGCTGTGGCTTGCAATGAGTTCAAGGGATTTCTGGAAAATGTGTTTGAGTAGTCTGCCATATTTGTGAAAAGTTACTCTGAGAGGGAAGACATAGGCCCTGGATCTTTCTGAAGGGCTGAAGTCATCCCTGATCCTCCAGCTGTTGACTTCACACATGTATGTGGGAAGCTTGTTTTCCCAGTGACAGATGGCTGGACAAGTCAACTCAACTTCACACAGCATGGCGCCAGACTCTCCTTGGCTCCCACTCCCATCAGTCAAGATTCTTGCTGGTGATGTATGCAGGAGGTACACCAGGAGGGCAGACCAGGCCTAAAGAGGCTATGGCAGTACAGTCACACATCCATGTCTGGGTAACAACTCTTTCTTGAAAAGTTCTTAACGTGTAGATGAGAAAGCTGTGCATAACATCCAATTACACATGAAAGGGAGAAGGTGTCTGCTCGGGAAAATCTGAATTAATCAGGAATGACTATTAAAATGTTCTATTATTAATACACTTTTAAACAAGTTATACCTTTCAAAATGATAATGTATACTTGATCTCATTTGGGCTTTACAAGAATTTTACTGTAAAATCTATATCATTTTATATATTGAAATATTTACAACTCTTTTACTTCCACCTAACAAAGCCAATAAAATGTCCACAGCCACTGAATGTGTCCACAGCCACTTAGGAACACTAAACCTCAAATGTTTTACTTTCTCCTTTTGTTTGCTTCATGATCCTTTTTTTCCCCCACATGTGTTTTTGTTCTTGTCCAATTCTCCCCTGACCTTTACATGTTTTGTTACTCCAGAGCATCTTTATCCTGGTATTTTGTTTTTGATGTTCTACTGCAGCTCATTTCTTTTGTTCATTTTTTGCTTTTTGAGTTTTTAGAGACAATGTTATTGAGGTATAATTGGCGTATATTAACAGCAAACCACACATATTTCAAAGTAATAATCTGATATGTGTTGACATATGTGTTGACATATGTATAAACTCATAAAACCATCGCTATTGTCAAGACAGTGAACATGCTCATTTATTTCAAGTGCCTTCAGTGGGTCTTTATTATTTGTAATCAAAAGAAACTTAACTCAGATACTATCTTATTGACATTTTCTGGTTCTTAATACATTTGTAGGAACTCTCCTCCTGGTTCTGTATCCTTGGGGCTGTCAGTTCACCCTGGACCTCGGCTCTAATAAGTGACCCCATAGTCCATGCATCACTACCTCCCATTTCTCTTTCAGCAAGTCCTGTCCATCTCATGGAGTGGTTGAAAGAGCACAGTCTGGAGTTGGGAGACTGAGACCACACTACTGCCTTGCCTTTTTTCAGATGTGTGACTTTGGACAATGATGATAATCATGATGTAGATTTCACCAGGTTGTTTAGGACCACATGAGAATCTCTTTATGTAACAGGCTGCTAATATGGAAGTCTGTGTATAGACATCAAGTCAGATATATGTGATATTTCAAAACCACATCACTAAATGGACAATTTACAAAGAAAATGTCATCAAACTGGCTCAAGATCTCTTGAATCCTTGCCTATTTTAAGGCAAGGAAAAGAGCCAAGAAAGGAGAGAGGAACAGAGATTGTATGAGGGAAGTATTTTCTTGAGAGAGACCTATTGCCATGATGTATATCCCCCATACCTTGAAGTCCATTGGGAGCAGATGGCTTCAAGGCATCCATTCAGAGAACTTATCATGTGTCCCTGTGGTTGGGGGAAGAGGCCTAGCAGCAGCAGGGTAGGTGAATTTCTTGACCTCCAAGGGATGTGGAGGGCTAGGGGTTATAGAAGGGTTTCTCTGTGGTCAGAAGCTGGCCTCACTGGAGGGAGAAATGGGCTGGAAGAGCACAGGAGGCCCTGACAGTCTGTGTGGAGTGGACTACAGAGGTTGGTGGTAACTGACAGGGTGCGGTCCACTGAGGAGCACAAGGCAGGACCCATATGGCGGGAGTGGTCAGAGAGGAACAGCAGAGAGGCTTCCAGGGAGCCCAAGAAAGCATCCATAGGGGACGGAGTCTGCCTACCAGGCCATGAGAGCTGAAGCTATCAGCCACAGATAAATTCCTTGTCCCACCTTACTCCTTCTCTTTTCATTCCCCATATGCCAGCCTGGGAGCAACTTCATGCCACCTCCAAGGAGTTTGGAAGCACGGGGAGGAGTCCCATCTTTGTGGGCATTTTATAACGTCTGAATTGGGAGATGTTTCTTAAGAGTGAGTAGAAAAGTCGTAAGAGGCCGGTTGTGGTGGCTCATGCCTATAATCCCAGCACTTTGGGAGGCTGAGACAAGTGGATCACTTGAGACTGGGAGTTCAAGACCAGCCTGGCCAACATGCTGAAACCCTGTCTCCACTAAAAATACAAAAATTAGCCAGGCGTGGTGGTGGGCGCCTGTAATCCCAGCTACTTGGGAGGCTGAGGTATGAGAATTGCTTGAATCCAGGAGGTGGAGGTTGCAATGAGCCAAGATCATATCACTGCACTCCAGCCTGAGTGACACAGTGAGACTCTGTCTCAGAAAAAAAAAAAAAAAAAAAGAAAAGTCATGAGACCTGACCATACATTCATCTAGAAGAAGGATATTTTAAAGGGAAAGGGAAAGATAAATTAAAATTGTGTGTGGTTTTTTTTAGTTTTAATTCAATTTAATTTTTTTTTTTTTTTTGAGACAGAATCTCACTCTGTTGCCCAGGTTGAAGTGCAGTGGTGTGATCTTGGCTCAGTGCAATCTCCGCCTCCCAGGTTCAAGTGATTCCCATGACTCAGCCCCTGGAGTAGCTGGGATTACAGGCGTGTGCCACCATGCCCAGCTAATATTTTTGTATTTTTAGCAGAGACGCGGTTTCACCAAGTTGGCAGGCTGGTCTCGAACTCCTGACCTCAAGTAATCCACCCACCTCGGCCTCCCAAAGTTTTGGGATTACAGACGTGAGCCACCACGCCTGGCAAAATTGTGTTATTATTATATCTGTTTATTATACAAATGACACTCAAACTGTAAAATATACAATCTTAGTTACTGTTTTAGACTGCATTGCTATAAAGGAATACTTGAGGCTAGGTAGTTGTTAAAGAAAAGGGGTTTATTTGGCTCATGGTTCTGCAGGCTATACAACTGTACAAGAAGCATGGCACCAGGCCCCACCTCCAATGCTGGGAATCAAATTTCAACCTGAGATTTGGAGGGGACAAATATCCAAACTATACCTGTTACTATGTTCAGTACGTCCTTTACCTCCAGCGCTTTTCTTCTTGCATACTTAAGGTTCTCAACCTTAAGCTGCATTGAATTGTCTGGAGGTCTTGGCGAAGCATGGATTTCTGGACCCCACCCCCAGAGTGTTTGATTCAGTGGGTCTAGGGTGGGAGGCCAAGTGTCTGAATTTCTCACAAGTTCCCAGATGATACTGATGCTGCTAGTTTGAGGACCACACCTGGAGGGCCACTGCTCTAAAACCCTGATGCTCAAACTCGGCTGCCACTGGCACCACCTGGGCAGATCCAACAACTAGTGATGCTTTGGCCCTACCTCCAGATATGTTATTTAATTTATGTGGCCTGTCCATCATGGATTAAACACTCTCCAGGAATTAGGGGTGGAATATTTATTTTTAGTTAAGTCTGTGTTTTACTTAACTCCTCATTGAGGATTTTTGCCTTACACATTTTCAGTATTATTTGAATTATTAACAACAAGCATAACTCATTTTGTAACTAGTAAGCAAAATTGTGACTTTATTCTTCTCTTCAATTATGTCCATTTTAACATGTGTCATAACTCTATTTATTTATTTGAGACAGACACGCGTTCTGTCACTTAGGCTGGAGTACAGTGGTGCGACCTCAGCTCACTGCAACCTCCGGCTCCCAGGTTCAAGCAGCTCTCCTGGCTCAGTCTCCTGAGTAGCTGAGACTTCAAGCGTGCACCACCACGCTCGGCTAATTTTGTATTTTTAGTAGAGATGGGGTTTCACCATGTTGGCCAGGCTGGTGTCGTACTCCTGACTTAAGTCATCTGCCTACTCAGCTTCCCAAAGTGCTGGGATTACAGGCGTGAGTAACCGTGCCTGGCTAACATGTACCATAACTCTTTAAATCCAAAAGGATGTTTGAAACTCTCCTTCTTTCATTATTTCTCTTAGGAAAAAGAATTTCTTCTTTGTCTAACAAGATGTAGCTCATCCCCAATTCTGCAAAATTTCTGGTCTATTGAGAAACTAATTTCAGTTATTACTATGGGATGTTGAAAAAGACTTTATCTTATACCTTATCCTTCACAATCTCTAAGTTTTCCCTCCTACCATCCAGAAAATTCTACTAATTTACTTCTCTTTCTGGTGTGTATATTCCAGGCAGGTGTATGTAAATGTTCTTTATTCACATGTCCTCAAAAATCAATAGAAATCATTATTGAAGGGTTAGAATGCACCAGATATTGTGAGAATTATTTCCATTTTACATATCAGAAAACCAAAGCTTAAAAGGTCTCCAAATTCATAATTAGAGAATTATGTATATAGCTTTATAGGTCCCCTTTTGTCCAAATACTTACTATCAACTGCTGGTAAACAAAGAGAAGGAATGCATTCAATTTTGACTAGTCCAGTAGCCCACTGGCCATTAATTCTTCAGTTGAACTTCCCAAACTCTTCCCAGAGACCCTACTTGATATAGGTTGAGTTTTGATGACTTTCCATGTGTATGCCTTTTTTTTTTTTTTTTTTTTTTTTTTTTTTTTTGAGACGGAGTCTAGCTCTGTCGCCCAGGCTGGAGTGCAGTGGCGCGATCTCCCTCACTGCAAGCTCCGCCTCCCGGGTTTACGCCATTCTCTTGCCTCAGCCTCCCGAGTAGCTGGGACTACAGGCGCCTGCCACCTCGCCCGGCTAGTTTTTTGTATTTTTTAGTAGAGACGGGGTTTCACCGTGTAGACCAGGATGGTCTCGATCTCCTGACCTCGTGATCCACCCGTCTCGGCCTCCCAAAGTGCTGGGATTACAGGCTTGAGCCACCGCGCCCGGCCGTGTATACCTTTTAAAAGACACAGTTGAAATGTTCTTGCACAAAGGAAAGATTACTTTTGGGAGGCAGCTTCACATTTTGTTATTCCCAGTCTCCCGTTCATCTGCAGCATTATAAATATGCATCTGGCAACTAAGATTTTCCAACATCTTCGTTTTGTATATTAAACACAATTCTACTTCGATAGCATTCCCTTTGCCTATTATTGACTTGTGGGAAGATCCCTAAACCCACTCCTTTTTTGTACAATACAAATGCTCTCTAGGCATTAAGCTTTATTTCTTGCAGTAAAATCATATCCACTTTCTTCTCTCTTAGGGCCACGCCAACTGTGACTTTAAGGTTTTGAATCTTACTATTTTTATGCATTCTTAAATTGTGCCTTTTCTATATGGATGTAATTTTACTAAGACTTACCCTTTGATTTCTTTCCCCTCTTTGCTTCCAATCTTTCCTCTTCCAGGATTGGGGTCCCTGTGTTCTGAACCCACGATTCTTATTTACTTTGGGCTTCCTCCACCTTAATTCTTCTGTTGTCTTCTTTTCCTCCACTGTTGATTCGTTTAGACATAGGTGACGGCTTCCTTTTCTTTTCATGAGTTAGCTTTTCCCCGACTTTTGCCCATAGCTTTTATGAATTTACTATTTTATTACCTTATTTACTTATTTGCTCATAAGAAATTTATTAAAATATTTCAAAACACGTACAAGTTTGAAACATTTTATAGGGAACACCCATATACTCACCACTCAGATCCCAGAGTTAACATTTTAGTATACTTTCTTTATCACAAGTCTATTCACCTATTCACTTCTTTTTCTATCCATCAAATCAACTTCTTTTTTGATGCATTTCAAATTGAATGGCAGGCATCAGTACCCATCACCTCTGCAGACCTCAGCAACATAATAGTAATGAGTTTAATATTGGTCTATGGTTCTTTTTTTAAGATAAAATTTATATAAAATGAAATACATAAAAGAAATTTGCTGTATGATGTTTTGACAAATACCTGTACCTGCATAATCTAAATCCCTATTAAGATATAGAACATTACCCCCCCCAATTCCCTTTGTCCTTTTTCAAAAATCTTGTTGTATCCACTCTTCCCATAGACAACTGTTCTTCTGATTTTTATCTACTATATGCTAATTCAAACATCCTATATGAAGTATGCATCTTCTGTGTAATATTTCTTTAAACATAAATTAAAAAAAATAAAGATAGGGTCTCACTCTGTTTCCCAGGCTGGGGTTCAGTGGTGCAATCATGGCTCACAGCAGCCTTGACCTCCCAGGCTCAAGTGATCCTTCCACCTCAGTCTCCTAAGTAGCTGAGACTACAGGCATGTGCCAGCATGCCCAGATAATTTTTTATTTTGGATTTTCTTTTAGAGATGGGGTTTTGCCATATTGCCTAGGCTGGTCTTGAACTGCTGGACTCAAGTGATCTGCCCACCTCAGCCTCCCAAACCGCTGGGATTACAGGCATGAGCCACTGTACCCAGCCAAGATTCTTTCTCTTAGTGTGTTTTTGCAATTCCTCAAGTCTTCCCAGTATGAGCAGTTTGTGAATATGCCATTGTGTGAATATGCCACTGTGAGTTTATCCATTCACCTGTTGTTGGACACTGGGTTGTTTCTACTTTTGGGCTATTGTAAATAAACTGGTGATAAAAATTCTTGTATGAGTGTTTTTATAGTCAGATGTTATTTCTCTTGGCAAAATTTCTAGGAATGAGTTACTGGGTCACCTTGAGGCCTTTTCACAATCTTGCGCATCACTTTCTAGTGATTTCTTTTTGGTCTCTTTCCTATTTTTTTTTTTTTTTTTTTGAGATGATGTCTCTCTCTGTCACCCAGGCTAGAGTGCGGTGGCGTGATCTCGGCTTACTGCAACCTCTGCCTGCCGGGTTCAGGTGCGATCTTGGCTCACTGCAACTTCCGCCTCCCAGGTTCAAGTGATTCTCCTGCCTTAGCCTCCAGAGTAACTGGAATTATAGGCGCGTGCCACCAAGCCTGACTAATTTTTGTATTTTTAGTAGAGACGAGGTTTCACCATGTGGTCAGGCTGGTCTCGAACTCCTGACCTTGTCATCCTCCCGCCTTGACTTCCCAAAGTGTGTTGGGATTACAGGTGTGAGCCACCATGCCGGCCCCCCAGCTCCGCCCTCCTTTTTTTTTTTTTGAGATGGGAGTTTCACTCTTGTCATCTAGGCTGGAGTGCAGTGGCGCTATCTTGGCTCACTGCAACCTCTGCCTCCCGGGTTCAAGCCTCTCGGAGTAGCTGGGACTACAGGCATGTGCCACCATGCCTGGCTATTTTTTGTATTTTTAGTAGAGATAGGGTTTCACCATGCTGGCCAGGTTAGTCTTTAACTCTTGACCTCAGATGATCCACCCATTTTGGCCTCCCAAAGTGCTGGGATTACAGGGGTGAGCCACCATGCCTGGCCTCCAATTTTTTTTTTTTTTTTTTAGTACTCTCAACAAATGCTTTGATCTCTTTCTACCATTCTTTTCCTTCTACCAATACCTGAAATCTATTGTCTTCCTGACTTCTAGCCTCAATCTCATTTTGAAGTCATAGCATGCTCCCTGCCTTCTCTGGGGGCACATACGCTAACTCCATGGTTTATCTCGCTCTCTCTCTTTTTTTTTTTTTGAGACAGTCTTACTGTTTGCCCAAGCTGGAGTGTGGTGGTGCGATCTCGGCTTACTGCAACCTCTGCCTCCTGGGTTTCAGCTGCCACAGCCTCCTGAGTAGCTGGGACTACAGGCGTGCACCACCAGGCCCTGCTAATTTTTGTATTTTTAGTAGAGATAAAGTTTTACCATGTTGCCCAGCCTGGCCTTGAACTCCCGGCCTCAAGAGATCCACCCATCTCGGCCTCTCAAAGTGCTGGGATTACAGGTGTGAGCCACTGTCCCCAGTCTTTCTTTCTTTTTATGTGCTAGAGTCTCATTTTTTTCATACTTTTAAATTTTTTTAGAGACAGTGTTCCCCATGTCAAACCCCTTCTTTGTCTGCTACTTTGCTGGAACTATTACTCCATCTTAGTATATAACTCATGGGAAGTTTCCTGGAGGAGGCAGGCCTTGAGCTGCAAGGGGCTAATCTAACATGTAAAGGACTGCTGGAAATCACCAGGAGACAGACCTACAAACCAATAGAAAAATGAACCAAGGACAAGAACAGCCAGTTCATAGAAAAATAAATTGAAATGACCTTAACACATGAAAAGATGGTCAACTTTGCTTATAATAATAAGCAAATACATAAAATATTATACACCATAGTATTAATATATAGTCACACCAATTTGTATTATAATAGAATTTTATATTATGTACATATTAATATATAATTATTAATTATACTCAATTCTATCACAATATATAATGTAATCATTATATTTATTCATAATATAGTTATTATGATAAGTTATATATAATATATAATATATTTGTATATGATAAGTATGTTGAGGTGTATATGGTATATATAGGTATATAAGTTGTATAATTAGTAGGTAACACTGCAGCCAGTAATTTAGAATTTGTAATACATTGTATATTAGTTAATATATTATTAATAGATAATGTATTATATATAATAAAATTATAATATTGTATTAAAATGTATCAGTTAAGTTGGTAGTATCTAGTGGATGCAATGATGATAGTTGAGGTTGGTTAGTATATACTATTTTATAGTTAATTTTATAACATTATAATAATTAGTAATTAGTTAGAATTAATTATATATTAATAATTATATATAACTATATCGTATATACTATATACTATATATGATTATATTGTATATTTATATATAATTATATACTATATAATATATATAGTATCATATTTACATATCAGTAATTGTAATATATGTTAATATGTTATAATACTATATAATTGTATGCTATATAATTGTTAGATATTAGTTATATATATCAAATAGCAAAGGGAATAATAAAAGAAGTGTCCATTAATGCTACAATAAAATATTACAGTAGTCCCCCTAACTGTGGTTTTGCTTTCCATGGTTTCCATTATCTGCGGTACAATACAATAAGATATTTTGAGAGAGCACATTTACGTAACTTTTATTACAATATATTGTTATAATTGTTTTATTTTATTATTATTTTTGTTACTCTCTTACAGTGTCTAATTCATAAATTAAACTTTATCCTGAGTCTGTATAGGAAAAACACAATACACACAGGGTATTGTGTGTAGTCACTTGCATTCACTGGGAGTCTTTGATTGTATCCCTTGTGGATAAGTTGGGACTACTGTATTTCTCACCTATCAGGCTGGCAGAACCCTGATCTTCTAACTTTCTAACTTTCAAGAATTCATAAAGATCAAATCTGGCACACAGACTGGCTTCACACTTCTTAATGGTATTACTCGATGCTAGGTAACACTAGAACAATGAATAGTACAATGATTATAGAGTCCTTAGGGTGGAAAATGACTCAACAGTTTTGCATCCAGCTAAACTGCATAAAAGTAAATAAGCAATTGACAAATATTTTCAAATATGACAGAACTTAAAGAATATATTCATGGCTGCCACATATGGCCACTTTTTGCATACACTCTAATATGAATGAATGGTGTTCCCTGGATATGTGCAGTGTACAGTCTGCACAGATGTACATAACAGTCTTGAATACAGTTCCTGTAAGATCTTGAAAAAACACTAAAGGACAAAATTTAGCTGTCCAAAAGATGAATACAGAAGCAGAATGTAAAGATTGACAGGAATAAATCTAATACAGCAGTGGCAATTATGGTTACGGAACATGTAAAAGTTATAAAGAAAGGCATTGTGGAAAAATAAATTAAAAGCACCAGATGGTAGAGGAGGTGAGACGGTGGGCAACAGTGTGAGTATCAGATCTTCTCTTTTTTCATAGCAGGTGATGCAAAGATATTAAGTTTGCTAAATCAAGCAACAGGATACCAGTACATGCACACATAACGTAAAATAATAGAAGAAACAAATATAACCAACCAAAAATGAGTAATAAAAGGGAGAGAAGAGAAGGAGGAGATTTGTTAATGTCATCTTCATTTATAATGTGGGCCAACAGATTTTTCTTAACAACAGAGAATTAAGTTGGATTTTCCTATATATTAAAATCAATAAATAAAATTATAAATATCACTGTTTGAAAAGCAAAACATTACTGTTAAAAGGCTGGGCTCTGGCTGGGCATAGTGGTTCATGCTTGTAATCCTAGCACTTTGGGAGGCCAAAGCAGGGGGATCACTCTAGGTCAGGAGTTTGAGACCAGCTTGGGCAAAATAGCAAGTCTCCATTTCTATAAAAAATCAAAATAAAAAACTGTGCTCCCAAGTCAGACTGTCTGGCTTTGAATTCTAGCTCACTTGTTAGTTGTGATACCTTGAGCAAATTCATAGAACTTTCTGTTCCTTAGTTCTCTGATTTGTAAAGTGAGATCTTACCACAGGTTGAGCATTCCTTATCTGAAATACTTGGGACCTGAAGTGTTTTGGATTTTTAATTTTTTCAGATTTTATAATATTTGCATATACATAATGAGATATCTTGGGGATGAAACACATATAAATGCAAAATTCCTTTATGTTTCACATACGCCTTTTACACATAGCCTGAAGGTAATTTTATACAAGACGTTTAATAATTTTGTGCATTTTGACTGCGACCTGTCACATGAGGTCAGGTATGAAATTGTCCACTTGTGGCATCACGTTGGTGCTCAGAAAGTTTCAGATTTTGGATTTTCAGACTTCATAAGGTTGTGAGGAATGAATGCAATAATGAATCTAAAATGCTTAGCCATAAATGCTCAATAAATGTTCGCCATCATTATTGCCATTGATTATTTTCATCATTAAGCATATATTAGACTTGTACAGAACACCAAATTGAAATAGATTCTGAACCATTGGGGTTCCTGTGCATATTCAATAGATAGAAATGCCACACTGACATGTCCCAGATATATTGAGAACAAAATACTGTTACTTTTAACATAGAGGCCACAATTTTTGAAAAAGTCACAACATCAACATAATCAAATGACATCATTATTCTAGTAGAAGTCAAATGTCAGTCTTTTGCAAACCCCTGTCACATCTGTGTGGAGATTATACTTCTATTTACCTAATATTTTTCTTTATTATTTACCTAATATTTTTATTTAAATCAATTTAAAATCTCACTTTTAAAAAACAATCTCATGTTAAGTAATTATATTCATAAAATCATTTTGATGTTCAAATTTTAAACATGTTATTAAATATGTGATTATAAAAATACTAGTCCATATGCCACCTAAAGTTATCTTGGGTACTACCAATGGTTCACATAATGTACTTCGGGGAGTTCTGTTTTTTATTCCTTTAATAATTCATTTTGAGCACCTACTATGTAGCAGGTGCTGTTCTAGGCAGTTGAGGTACAGCGACAAATTTAGCATAGAAAAATTCTTGCCCTCATGGAGCTTACATTCTAGCAAGATAACAAATAACATAAATACAATGTATAGTATGTGAGATGGTGATATGCATTATGCAGAAAGGGAAAGGAGAGATAGATAGCGTTGGAGGAGGGACAAGGGGATAGATTGTCATTCATCCTGTTAGAAAGGTCCCATTCAGAAAAATCCTAAGATTGGGGAGTAAATAAGCCATATAGGTATTTAGGGAAGAGAATTCCAGGCTAATGGAAGAGCAAGTTCAAAGGCCTTGGTGTAGAAGTATACCTGGAATGTTCAAGGAACAATAGGAAGGTCAGTGTGTTTGGAGTACAGTGAGTGAGGAGGAGATTGGTAGATGAGGGAGGTCAGGAAAGTAATGAGGGCAAGGAGGTCAAGTACATCTACTCCTTTGCTTCTGCTGCTACTGGTGCTGCTGTGAATGCTGCTGTCACTAATTCTACTATTATTTTAAAATATTAAGAAGAGGAGAAGAGATATCTTGAGGAGACGTAGAGTTCCTAAATAAGTTTGTGTAAGAGCCTAATTCTTAAATTTTTGGCTACAGTTCTTTTGGTCTTTGCAAGCCACCACATCCTGCTTGCTGCTTAACAATCCACTGCACAGATGAGGAGCAGAGCAAAATGGCTGGATAGAAGCCTTCACTGATTGTTGTCCCTATAGTAACACCAAATTGAACAACTATTCACACAAGAAAGTACCTTCATAAGAACCAAACATCAGGTAAGTGATCACAGTATCTGGTTTTAACTTTGTTAGCACTGAAAGAGGTACTGAATAAAGTAGGAAAGATAGTCTTGAATTGCTGGTGCCACCCCTCCTGCATCTCCCTGGCAGTGGCTGTGTGGCATGGAGAGATAAATTGTGTGCTTGGGAGAGGGAGGGAGAGTGCCGTGATTGTGGGACTTTGCATTGGAACTCATTGTTGCCCTGTCATGGTGGAAAGCAACACTGGGAAGAAATCGTGGAGGGATGATTAGACCACATAGAGGTCTAAATGATTTAGAACACCTGGAGGGAGCATTTAGACCAGCCCTGGACAGAAGTGAATCACCCATTCCAGCAGTCAGTTCTTGAGTTCTGGCAAGCCTTGGCACCATGGGCTAAAGTGCTCTGGGGTTCTGAATAAACTTGAAAGGCAGTCTAGGCCATAAGGACTGCAATTCCTGGGCAACTCTTGATGTTATTTTGGGCTCTGAGCCTGTGGACTAGTGGGGCATGCAACCTAGTGAGACATCAGTCAGGGAGACTAAAGGAGTGCTTACATCATCCCTCCCCCAACCACAGTCAGCACAGCTTGAAGGTCTTGGAGAGATTCCTTCCCTCTGCTTGAGGGGAGGAGAGGGAAGAGTAAAGAGAACTTTGTCTTGCAACTCAGATACCAGCTCAGCCACAGTAGGATAGGGTACCAGGCAGAGTCATGACGCCCCCCCTTCCAGGTCCTAGCTCCGGGATGACATTTCTAGACACACTGTGGGCCAGAAGGGAACCTGCTGCCTTGAAGTGAAGGACCTAGTCCTGGTGGGATTCACCACTTGCTGACTAAAGTGCCCCAAGGCCCTGAATAATCACCAGTAATAACCCAGATAGTATTTATTGTCATCCTTGGGTGAGACTCCGAGATGTGCTGTCTTCACGTGTGACCCAGCACATTTCTAGCTGTGGTGGCTATGGGGAGTGACTCTTAATGCTTGAGAAAAGGAGAAGAGTAAATGGGACTTCATCTTGCAGCTTAGACACCAGCTTGGCAACAGTAGGGTAGAGCACAAAGCTGGTTCTTGCAGTCCTCAATTCCAGGCCTTGGCTCTTGGACAGTATTTCTGGATGTGCCCTAGGCTAGAAGGGAGCCCACTGCCCTGAAGGAAGAGTCCCGGGTCTAGAAGTATTTACCACAATCTGACTGAAGCGCCACTGGTGTTTGAGTGAACATTGGTGGTAGCCATGTAGTATTTGCCATGGGCCTGAGGTAGTGGTGGCCATGGGGAAAGACTGCTCTGCTTGTGGAAAAAAAGAGAAGGGTGGGAAGGACTTTGTCTTTTGACTTGGGTGTCAGCTCAGAAACAGCAGAATAAAGCACCAGGTAGATTCCTGAGATTTCCAACTCCAGGCCTGGGCTCCTGGATGGCATCTCTGGAGCCACAGGGGCCAGGGGGATCTTGCTACCCTAAAGAGAAGGATATAGTCTAGCTGGCTTTGCCACTGGGTGATTATAGAGCCCTAGGGCCTGGAGTGAAGATAGGTGGTGGCCAGGCAAGGTTTACTACGGGCTTTGAGTGAGACCCAGTGCCATGCTAGCTTCAGGTCTGACTCAGCACAGTCCCAGTGGTGGTGGCCACAGGGGTGCTTATGTCACCCTTCTCCCAGCTACAGGCAACTCAGCACAGAAAGATAGACTGTTTGGAAAAAAGTAAGGGAAGTGAACAAGAGTCTCCGTCTGGTCATCCAGAGAGAATTCTTCACGATCCTATCCAAGGCAGTACATCTATAGGTCTGATATAGCAATAGTATTACTAGGCTTGGGATACACCCTAATGCAGATATGGCTGCAGTGACCCAAAATTTAAATTATAACACCCAAGCCCCTTCAAATACCTGGAAAGCCTTCCCAAGAAGGGCGGTACAAACAAGTCTAGATCATGAAGACTACAATAAATACATAACTCTTCAATGCCCAGACACTGACAAACATCCACAAGCATCAAGACCATCCAGGAAAAGATGACCTCACCAAACGAGCTAAATAAGGCACCAGGGACCAATCCTGTAGAGACAGAGATATGTGACCTTTCAGAAGGGGAATTCAACATAGCTGTTTTGAGGAAACTCAATGACATTCAAGATAACATGGAGAAGGAATTCAGAATCCTATGAGATACATTTAACAAAGAGATTGAAATAGTTTAAAAGAATCAAGCAGAAATTCTAGAACTGAAAAATGCAGTTGACATAGTGAAGAATGCATCAGAGTCTCTTAACAGAAGAATTGATCAAGCAGAAGGAAGAGTTAGTGAGCTTGAAGATGGGCTATTTGAAAATACCTAGTCAGAGGAGTAAAAACAAAAGAAGAATAAAAAAGAATGACACATGTTTACAAGATCTAGAAAATAGCCTCAAAAGGGCAAATCTAAGAGTTATTGGGCTTAAGGAGGAAGTAGAGAAAGAGATAGGGGTAGAAAGTTTATTCAAAGGGATAATATCAGATAACTTCCCAAACCTAGAGAAAGACAGCAACATTCAACTGTAAGAAGGTTATAAAACAACAGATAGATTTAATTCAAATAAGACCACCTCAAGGTATCTAATAATCAAACTCCCAAAGGTCAAGGAAAAAGAAAGGATCCTAAAAGTGGCAAGAGAAAAGAAACAACACACAATACAAAGAAACAAATAACAATCAATACGTCTGGCAGCAGACATTTTGGTGGAAAACTTACAGTCCAGGAGAGAGTGACATGACATATTTAAAGTGCTGAAGGAAAAAAACCTTTTATCCTAGAATAGCATATCTGGCAAAAATATCCTTCAAACATGAAGGAGAAATAAAGTGTAGAATTTTCACTAGTTTTCTCTTTGCTTGTTAGTTAATTTGTTTATACAATCAATACTAAGTTGTCATCAGTTTAAAATAATGAGTTATAAGATATTATTTGCAAGCCTTATTGTAATCTCAAATAAAAAAACGTGCAATGGATACACACACGTACACACACACACACAAAATAAAAAAGCAAGAAATTAAAACACACCACCAGGGATAAAAGAAGACAGGAAGGAAGGAAATAAGGAAGAGAAGACCACAAAACAGCTAGAAAACAAATGACAAAATGGCAAGCATAAGTCCCTACTTATAAATAATAATGTTAAATGTAATGGACTAAACTCTCCTATCAAAAGACAGTGTGGTGGAACGGATACAAAAAGGAGCTCCAACAATCTGTTGCCTATAAGAAACACACTTCACCTATAAAGACACACATAGACTGAAAATTAAGGGTTGGACAAAGGTATTCGATGCAAATGGAAACAATAAAAGAACAGGCGTAGTTATATTTATATCAGATACAAAATAGATTTAGAGATAAAAAGTATAACAAGAGGCAAAGATGGTCATTATATAATGATAAAGGGATCAATTTAGGAAAAGGATATAACAATTGCATATGTATATGCACCCAACACTAGAGCACCCAGATATATAAAGCAAATATTATTAGAGCTAATGAGAGAGATAGGCCCCAAAACAATAACAGCTGGAGACTTCAACACTACACTTTCAGCATTGGACAGACTATCCAGACAGAAAAATCAACAAAGAAACACCAGACTTAATCTACAGTATAAAACAAATGTACCTAACAGATATTTACAGACCATTTCATCCAAAGGCTGCAGAACACATTCTTATTCTCTGTAAATGGATGATTCTTAAGGATGGAACATATGTTAGGCCACAAAAACAAGTCTTAAAACATTCAAAAAATTGAAATGATGTCAAGTATCTTCTTTGAGTGCAATGGAATAAAACTAGAAGTCAGTAACAAGAGGAATTTTGGAAACGACACTGTCTTAGTCCGTTCTCATGCTGCTATAAAGAACTGCTGGAGACTAGGCAATTTATAATGAAAAGAGATTTAACTGACTTCAAGTTCTGCAGGGGTGGGGAAGCCTCAGGAAACTTACAATTATGGTGGAAGGGGAAGCAAACATGTCCTTCATCACACGGTCACAGGAAGGAGAAGAATGAGAGCTGAGTGAAGGGAGAAGCCCCTTATAAAATCATCTGATCTTGTGAGAACTTACTCACTACCATGAGAATAGCATGGGGAAAACCACCCCCATGATTCAATTACCTCCCACTAGGTTCTTCCCACCACATGTGGGAGGGAACTACAAATCAAGATGCGATTTGGGTGGGGACACAGGCAAACGATATCATATAAAAACAGATGGAAATTAAATAATATACTCCTGATTGACCAGTGGATCAATGAAGAAAGTAAGAAGGAAATCTAAAAATTTCTTGAAACAAATGATAGTGGAAAAACAACATACCAAAACCTAAAGCATACAGCAAAGCAATTCTAAGAGGGAAATTTATAGTTATACGCTTCTACATCAAAAACGTAGAAAAGTTCAAATACAAAACCTAACTATGCACATTAAGGAGTTAAAAAAGCAAGAGTCAACCAGACGCAAAATTAGTAGATGAACAGAAAAAGTAGAGATCAGAGCAGAAATACATGAAATTGAAACGAAGAAAACAATATAAAACATCAATGAAACAAAAAGTTGGTTTTTTGAAAAGATAAACAAAATTGACAAAACGTTAGTGAGACTAAGAAATAAAGAAGACCCAAATAAATAAAATCAGAGATGGAAAAAGGGTACATTACACTGATAACCATGGAAATTCAAAGGATTATTAGAGGCTACTATTAGCAACTATATGCCAATAAATTGGAAAACCTAGAAGAAATGGACAGATCCCTAGACACATACAACCTACCAAAATTGAATCATGAAGATCCAAAATCTGAACAGACCAATAACAAGTAATGAGATTGAAGCTGTAATAAAAAGTAACCCAGTAAAGAAAAGCCCAGGACCCAATGGCTTTACTGCTGAATTTTAAATAGAGGAGGAGGGAATACCTCCAAATTCATTCTACAAGGCCAGTATTAGCCTGATACCAAAACCAGAGAAAGACACATGAAAAAAAGAGAACTACAGACCAATATCCCTGATGAACACTGATGTTAAAATCCTCAACAGAACACCAACAAACTTAATTCGGCAACACATTAGAAAGATCATTCATCATGAGCAAGTAGGATTTATCTCTAGCATGCAAGGACAGTTCAACATATGCAAATCAATCAATGCGATATATCATGTCGACATAATAAAGGATAAAAACCATATGACCACCTCAATCAATGCTGAAAGAACAGTTGATAAAATTCAGCATCCCTTCATGATAAAACCCTCAAAAAACTGGGCATAAAAGCAACATACCTCAATGTAATAAAAGCCATATATGACAGACCCACAGCTAGTATCATATTGAGTGGGGAAAACTGAATGCCTTTTCTCTAAGATCTGGAACATGACAAGGATGTCCACTTTCACCACTCTTATTTAACATAGTACTGGAATCCCTAGCTAGAGCAATCAGACAAGAGAAAGAAATAAAGGGCATCCAGATTGGAAAAGAAGAAGTAAAATCATCTTTTTTTTTTTTTTTTTTTTTTGCAGAGGATATGATCATCTATTTGGTAAAACTTAAGACTCCACCAAAAAACTCTTAGAACTCATAAACAAATTCAGTNCCATATGACCACCTCAATCAATGCTGAAAGAACAGTTGATAAAATTCAGCATCCCTTCATGATAAAAACCCTCAAAAAACTGGGCATAAAAGCAACATACCTCAATGTAATAAAAGCCATATATGACAGACCCACAGCTAGTATCATATTGAGTGGGGGAAAAACTGAATGCCTTTTCTCTAAGATCTGGAACATGACAAGGATGTCCACTTTCACCACTCTTATTTAACATAGTACTGGAATCCCTAGCTAGAGCAATCAGACAAGAGAAAGAAATAAAGGGCATCCAGATTGGAAAAGAAGAAGTAAAATCATCCTTGTTTGCAGAGGATATGATCATCTATTTGGTAAAACTTAAGACTCCACCAAAAAACTCTTAGAACTCATAAACAAATTCAGTCAAGTTGCATATCTTGACTAAACATGTCAACATACAAAAATCAGTAGCATTTCTATATGCCAACAGTGAACAATCTGAAAAAGAAATAAAAATATTAATGCCACTTATAATGGCCACAAATAAAATTAAATTCCTAGGAATAAACTTAACTAAAGAAGTGAAAGATCTCAGCAATGAAAACTATAAAACATTGCTACAAAGCATTGAAGAAGATATAAAAAAAGGAAAGGTATTCTATGTTCTTGGACTGGAAGAATCAATATTGTTAAAATGTCCATTCTGCTCAAAGCAATCTACAGATTCAATGTAATTCCTATCAAAATACCAGTGACATTCTTCACAGAAATAGAAAAATCAGTCCTAAAGTTTACATGGGACTACCAAAGAGCCAGAATAGCCAAAGCTATGCTGAGCAGAAAGAACAAAACTGGAGGAATCACATTACTTGACTTCAAATTTTACTACAGAGTCATAGTAACCAAAACAACATAAAAACAAACATATAGACCAATAGAACAGAAGTGAGAACTCAGAAATAAATCCATATATTGACAATAAAGTCATTTTTGACAAAGGTGCTAAAAGTTGGAGGAAAAGACAGTCTCTTTAATAAATGGTGCTGGGAACACAGAATTTAAGGAAGAATGAAACTAGACCCCTATCTCTCACTATATACAAAAATCACAACCAAGTGAATTAAAGACTTAAATCTAAGACCTCAAACTTTGAATTACTAAAAGAAAATATTGGGGAAACTCTCGAGGACATTGAACTAGGCAAAGATTTGTTGAGTAATCTCCCCAAAGCACAGGCAACCAAAGCAAAAATGGACAAATGCGCTTACATCAAATTAAAAAGGTTCTGCACAGCAATCACAACAATCAACAAAGTGAAGAAACAACCCACACAATTGGAGGAAATATTTGCAAACTGCTAATCTGACAAGGTATTAATAGCCAGAATATATAACGAGCTCAAACAACTTTATAGGAAAAGATTAATAATCCAATTAAACAATGGACACAAAATCTGAATAAACATTTCTTGAAAGAAGACATACAAATGACAAACAGGTATGTAGAAAGGTGTTCAACATCACCGATCATCAAATAAATGAAAATTGAAACTACAGTGAGATATTGGGCATGGTGGTTCACAACCACAATCCTAGCACTTTGGGAGGTCAAGTCAAGGCAGAAAGATCCCTTGATTCCAGGAGTTTGAGAACAGCCTGGGCAACATAGTGAGACCTCATCTCGTCTTAAAAAAATAAAAAAACCCGGCATGGTGGCGCACACTTGTAGCTCACCTCAGCTTCCTGAGTAGAGAGATGGGAGGATTGCTTGAGACCACGAGTTTGAGGTTGCAGAGAGCTCTGATCATACCACTGCACTCCAGCCTGGGTAACAGCAAGACCCTGTCTTAAAGAAAGTACACTGAGATATCACTTTATTCCAGTTAAATGTCTTTTATGCAATAACAAATGCTGGGGAGGATGTAGAGAAAGGGAACCCTTGTTCACTGTTGGTGGGACTGTAAATTAGTACAGCTGCTATGGAGAACAGTTTGGAGCTTCCCCAGAAAACTAAAAATAGAGATAGCATATGATTAGCAATCCCCCTACTAGGTATATACCCAAAAGAAAGGAAATCAGTATTTCGAAGAGGACTATTTGCACTCTCATGTTCATTGCAGCACTATTCACAATAGCCAAGATTTGGAAGCAACCTAAGTGTCCATCAGCAGATGAATGGATAAAGAACATGTGGTCCATATACACAATGGAGTACTATTCTACCATAAAAAGAATGAGATCCTGTCATTCGTAACACCATGGATGGAACTGGAGGTCACTATGTTAAGTGAAATAAACCAGGCCCAGAAAGACAAACTACACATGTTCTCACTTATTTGTGGGAGCTAAAAATTACAGCGAGTGCACTCATGGAGACAAAGAGTAGAATGATGGTTACCAGAGCCTGGGAAGGGTAGTTGGGGTAAGGGAGGGAGGATGGTTAATGGATACAAAAATATAGTTAGATAGAATGAATAAGATCTGGTATTTAATAGCACAGTAGGGCAACTACAGTCAACAAAAATTTATTGTACATTTTAAAATAACTAAAATAATATTTTGGATTGTTTGTGACACAAATAAAGAATAAATGCTTGAGATGATGGCTACCCCAGTTCCCCTGATGTGATTATTATGCACTGCATGCCTATATCAAAATATCTCCTGTACCCCATAAAGATATATACCTACTATGTTCCCACAAACATTAAAAATTAAAAATTAAAAAAAATCCATTGCATCAAATCTGCCTCCTAAAAACAGATGCTATATCAATCAACAAGGAATAATGGAATAAATGAGAGAAAACTTACTGGCCTCTGACGATGGCCTATCACTGTACTGTGTACTGTGCAGAATACAAAGGAAATTAGTCTCAGTCCCTGACTCCAAGGGAGTCATAGTCTTGTTGGAATAAAAAACTTGAAGATGGACCGGAAATTCTCTGAGTGTAGTACACATGAAGTTCTGTGTTGCTGGCTCAGTGCAGGAGGTGGGAGGAAATGACTCTGAAATGGATGGTCAGGGAAGCTTCCTGGAGTAGCAGGCCTTGAGCTGCACACTGGAAATTTGAAGCAAGAGGGAAGAAAGAATAAGCAGCAAATGCATAGGCACAACCACGAATCTGAGCTTGGATGTGGAGTGGGAGATGAGGTTACATCAGTTAGATTAGGGAGGACCTTGAAAGCTCAACAGAGGGGTTTTGAAGGTAAATGATTAATTTCCTTTTCCAGGAGTGTACGCTCCTCACCAGACTACTCACTGATACATTATTTTTAGGGAAGAGACTGGCCAGAAGCCCACCTGGATGTACCACAAGTAGAAATTCTCTTGGGGGAACTGCCTGGGAAGCATTCTGCTGAAAAGAGCTCCGCTCCCTTGATGCTAACTTGCCAAAAATTCCATTTCCTATCTGAGGGCAGTTAGGGAATTTCTCTTATCAGACCCCTCTCTCTAGCTGCTACAGCCAGACTGTAGTCAGTTATATGAATGCATTTTAAACAAGTTGCAAGATTAGAGGCTCCAGAAATGGCAGGGGGAAAGGCTGTACTCATCCTGTTTTCAGCAGATAAAGGGGAATTCAGAGAGCAGAAAAACGAGAACATCTGTTGTTGGGGTAAAACAGGCCTGCCCCACACTTTCCCCTTTGAACTCAGGGCCCCGTCACAGGTGCACACCTCACACCAGTCTCTTGCAGGTTAATGTTAATTCCTTCTGCCGCCCCTGCAGCCCTGTGAAACCCTTAATTTCTGACCCATGAGTCTGATTTCCACCTCCACACTTCTTATAGCCACCTCTCCAGCTACTGATCCGCTCATAGGTTTGACCCTTAGTCTCTTAAGAGAAATCAGGCAGAGGAACAGAGACAACCATTGTGGGGAAAGTGTCAAGATTACCCCACCTGCTTCTGCCTGAGCCACAGGTCCCACATCTCCTTCTTAAGTAGTTTCTTGTAGATCTCAGTCCCACTCCAGCCCAACTGAGTTAGACTTTTCATTTTACCAAGATCCCCAGGCAGATGAATCAAATGCATATTAAGGTGTGAGAAACATTGTTCTGTTTCACTCCTTGGGAATCAGCTCTTCAAGAAGAAACTCCTCAGACAGAAGTTTGAAGTAGATGGGTCAGCACTGCCGTTTGATTTGGAGAGCCTGGCTTTATAAAATTCTTTCTGGAGGTGTCCTTCCCTCCTTCTCTTCCTCCTGTAAACACTGGTTGAGAGTTTTCAGTGTGCCAGGTACCAGGCTAGGCTCTGGGGATACAAGGTTGCAAAGATGAGCTGGCCCTTTAGCAGCTGATGATGCACTGGGAACAGTGCATGCAAGTGACTCACCTAGGGGTGTACTCGTGACCACCCTTCTGCTTAGAATGTTGGTCTTTCCTTCTTCACTAGCGGTGTCCCTTTAGGTGAGTCTTGTATTTTCCAGCTGTTCCTTCACCTCCATCGCCCGATTCCCTGGCCAGCTTCAGGTCATGCTATACTGACTCTGACATCCCTTCTTCCCTGCATATGGGTCTGCATGGCCACCTCCTTGAGATGCTACTCTCTCTATAACTGATCATCTCTGCTTTTCAGTTTTACTGCAGTAGTTAATTCTGTTTCTGCCCATGTCACGTCCTTCCTACTTTGCCTCTGCTAATTCTGGAACCTGTCCCCTTTTCCTTAATTTCAATACTGTGAGTTTAATCCAAGCCCTCCATCCTTATCAGGAATGATTCACTATCTCTATAACTGGTCTTTCTGTATTGTGTCTTGCTCTCATCAAATTCAATCTCTTTGTTTGTTTGTTCTTTTTTTCTGACTACATTCTGCATGAAAATCCATTCTCCACAGGAGACAGAGTAATTTTTCTAATACATAAAACTGAGTGCACATTAAAGTCCTTCAAAGACTCTATGCAGGATACGTTTTAAAGTCCTTACCAAAGCATATGGCACCTTTCATGACCTGTCTTCCAACTGTCTAGCCTCATCTCCCACGAGTCTTTATCTTATATTTCAGCTGCAACAAACCTCTTAACATCTTGTATTTTCATCCTTGTTTCATATACTTGTGACCATTCATCTCCTTAGAAAGTGCTTCTTTCCTTCTTCACCAGTTGATGTCTGGTCTTGTCGCCATACCCTTTTCAACTTTCCTATTGGAATAATTCTATTGGTTTTTAAACCCTAGCTGCACATTAGAGTCACCTGGGGGTGGGGACTTTCAAAAAATACCAATACCTAGACCGATACCCAGGCCCTGTCCCCAGAGAATCTGGTTTTGTTGATTTGGGGACTGATGTTTGGGCATTGGTGTTTTTATTTTTTTATTATTTATTTATTTTGAGATGGAGTTTTGCTTTTGTGGCCCAGGCTGGAGTGCAGTCGTGCAATCTTGGCTCCTGGGTTCAGGTGATTCTCCTGCTTCAGCCTCCCGAGTAGCTGGGATTATAGGTGCCCACCACTATGCCTGGCTAATTTTTGTATTTTTAGTAGAAATAGGGTTTCATCACATTGACCAGGTTGGTCTCAAACTCCTGATCTCAGGTGATCCACGTGCCTCGGCCTCCCTAAGTGTTGGGATTACAGGCACGAACCACCGCGCCCAGCCGACACTGGTATTTTTAAAATGTTGCTTAAGCTGGTGCTTCTCAAACTTTAATGTGCATGCATCTGAGTCACCTGGGGATCTTGGTAAAATGTAGATTGTGAGTTAGTAGATTCCAGGGGCCTGAGATTCTGCATTTCTACCACACTCCCTGGTGATGCTGGTGCCGGTGGTCCATAGACCGCACTGTGAGTATTGAGGATCTTGCGGGGAAGATGCTGAAGTACAGCTGGGCGGGAATACCTGTGCTGCAGGATGTTTTCAGGCCTCTCAGTCACTGATTTCTCTTTGCTGCCCTGTCCTGTGTGTGCTGACTTCTAACTGCTGCACTTATTACTTTTGATTTCCCCATGTTTTTTATTGCAAAAGGACTTCCTTCAGTTTTCCATGCAGCCATTAGTAATAAAAAACAAGATGGCCGAATAGGAACAGCTCCAGTCTCCAACTCCCAGCGCGAGCGACACAGAAGACCGGTGATTTCTGCATTTTCAACTGAGGTACTGGGGTCATCTCACTGGGGAGTGCCGGACAATTGGTGCTGGTCAGCTGCTGCAGCCCGACCAGCGAGAGCTGAAGCAGGGCGAGGCATTGCCTCACTTGGGAAGTGCAAGGGGAAGGGAATCCCTTTTCCTAGCCAGGGGAACTGAGACACACAACACCTGGAAAATCGGGTAATTCCCACCCCAATACTGTGCTTTAAGCAAACGGATCCTCAAGGATCTAGAACTAGATGTACCATATGACCCAGCCATCCCACTACGGGGTATATACCCAAAGGAACTATAAATTATTCTATACAAAGACACATGCACATGTATGTTTATTGCGGCAACTATCACAATAGCAAAGACTTGGAAATCAACCCAAATGTCCATCTGTGACAGACTGGATTAAAGAAAATGTGGGCCACATATACACCATGGAATATTATGCAGCCATAAAAAGGATGAGTTTGCCGTCCTTTGTAGGGACATGGATGCAGCTGGAAACCATCATTCTTACAAACTATCACAAGACAGAAACCAAACACGCATGTTCTCACTCAATAGATGGGAAACTGAGCAATGACATCACTTGGACTTCAAGGAAGGGGAACATCACACATCGGGGCCTATCATGGGAAGGGGGGGATAGGGGGAGGATTGCATTGGGAGTTATACCTGATATAATGACGAATTGATGGGTGCTGACGAGTTGTTGGGTGCAGCACACCAACATGGCAACCAAGTATACATATGTAACAAACCTGCACATTATGCACCATGTACCCTAGAACTTAAAGTATAATAATAAAAAAAAAAATGCCATGGGCTGTTTCATGAGGGAGAAAATTTCATATGCCTTTTAACTAAGCAAATACTTTGGCCAAAAAAGTCACTTTTCTTTAAGATGCTTTCAAGTAGATTGGTAAGACATCAAAGAAAGAATATTTTCTGTGGAAGTGAAGGAAGGTGGTTTGTTTACTTGAGAAACGGAACTTACTGGCCTATCTGAAGTATTTGAAGGAAGTGGTAAGTTCATACATAAAAAGAAACCCTAAAGAATTTATAATAACACCACTAATGGTAGTAATAATGATAATTGGTTACACATATTAAACATTTATTAAAATCAAGGCACTGCTCTAAACATTTTGTATATAATAACACAATCCTAAAAAATCCTTTGAGGTAGCACTATTAATTATCCCCATTTTACAGGTGAGGAAATGAAGACACAGAGATGTTAAGTACCCAAATGTGTGAACTGAGAAAGTTGCTTAACTGAGACAAGTTAGTAGTAAAAAGTGTTTTAAAGTGCTAGCATCATCCAGGGGTTAAAGCCATTATTTAACATCCACGAAAGGAACAAGAGATTACTGAAAAAATCTTTGAGGAAAATGGCCCTTGCCCAGCATATGCTGTTGACAGACTTTCAGTGCTATTAGGGAACATCAAATTGGAAAAGTTTTTGAAACACATGATCCTAATTTTGAGTGCAGTTCGAATATCCTGGGAGCAATGTAAAGATGCTTAGTCTTGCTTCAGGGAGATTTTCCAGGAAGAGATGTCATCTTTTGTTTAAAATTTCATTGTACTCTTATTTTAAGATACTTCACTGAGTCTCATCCATGTTGTAAATGTCTCCTAAAATAACTCTTCCAAGATGACTTTTAAGTATTTGGATTTAATACTTAATAGACATCTATAAAAGCATATGCCTGCAGTTGCATGTTGTATATATGGTATTTCTATGGTATGAATGATTTTCCAGGAATGAAACATACATTTACAAAGCTGAATCTATAGGAGATAGGCATTTCACTTATGGCCTGACAATTCTCCTTATGACTGTTGCCCAAAACTTGAGAAAGTTGAGAGTGGATATGTGCACAGGTAAGTTCCTCAATACTTTATGTGCACATGTCCTCTAGGGCTTACTGACATGGTTTAGCTGTGTCCCCACCCAAATCTCATCTTGAATAGTAGCTCCCGTAATCTCCACGTGTCATAGGAGGGACCCAGTGGGAGGTAACTGAATCATGGGGTGGGTTTTTCCCAGGTTGTTCTTGTGAAAGTGAATGTCTCATAAGATCTGATGGTTTTATAAATGGCAGTTCCCCTGCATATGCTGTCTTCCTGCTACCATGTAAGACATGACTTTGCTCCTCCTTTGCCTTCTGCCATGATTGTGAGGCCTCCCCAGACATGCACAACTGTGAATCCATTAAACCTCTTTCCTTTACAAATTACCCAGTGTTGGGTATGTCCTCATAGCAGTGTGAGAAAGCACTAATACAGCTTACCTTTTAAATCAGTGCCTGGTATAATGCTCAATATGCTCAATATGTTTAATTGAGCCAAACCAGTACCAATAGCCAATGTGTATCGAGTGCTTTCTCCAATCCAGGCACTATGCTAAGTGAAGGGATTATCCCATTGAAGCCTCTTCACATAAAGCTGTGTGGTATGAATGCAAACCCAGGCCTTATAAAGATTGTGGCCACCTTCTTGAGCTTGTTCGTGCTTCTGCAGTGAAGTGTGGCCTTGGGCTGTGTAGAGGCCACATGTCTTTCCAGCTGCCAGGCTGCCTACAACTCCCACACCCTGGTCTTCTCAACAGACTGCTCTCTCTTCCTGAATTGTTTGAGGAGTTTCTCTCTTACACAGCACATGAGCTGGGCAGAAAAGCTACTGACACACATTGAATCCAAGAAACCACAATTTTAACATTTTATCCACTTTACGGAAGTCTCCCTGAAACCTAAATCAAATATATATTTTCCAGCTTGAATTTTTGAAGAATTTGTACTACTGAAGTTCTACCTTCGGATCCCACATTTAATTACAAGTGGTCTTAAATGTGGCCCCACTTCAGTTGTCAAACAGCCTTTTGATTTGGGCATTTTCTCTACAGGTGAAGAAACCGAGGCATAATAGGGCCTCACCCAAGTCACACAGCTGCTGAGTGACAGCAGCCTGATCCCAGGATGTCTGACTGCAGCTTCATTGCCCTTTTCCTGAGACCAAAGCCCTTGTCTGTTCCCAACAGCGTGTGGCATGTCCCTGTTTTCAGAGCTTCTTCACATCATCCTCATAGCCATCTCATGAATCGCAGCTCAGGTATTATTCTCCCACTTGACAGTTGACAACATGGAGGCCCTGAGGATGGGGATGCAGTCTTGTTACTCAGGTTGTTCAGTGGAGGAACCAGAACATCAGACCAGACCTCCTGACAAATACCTGGAATTTACCGAAATGACGGCAGACATCTCCAGGTTATTCCAAATAAGGCCCTAGACTATGTTGTGAACTTGAGTTTTTGTTGAGGTAGATGCTGAGACCAGGAGAAAACTGGGGAGGAAGAGGGAGACAACGATGTGTGGCTTCTCACGCCTTCCCAGGTCTTGCTGACCAACTCTGCTCTGGTCCCATCTCCACTTTGTATGATGGGAAAACCAAGGCCCAGAGAAGGGAAGTGACTTGCCTGTATAAGGGAGGCACTGCCTTTGGGTTTGAGTAGTCTTGGGGTGGGCTTGTCCTTCTGATGCGTGAAGTAGCTTCTAGTGGCTCCCAGGAAGCTTAAACTTTTCTTTTTGACTATCACCTCATAATCTGGCTTCATCCTACCCATCCATTTGTTATGTGCTGCTTCTTCCTAGAGTCTCAGGCCAGAGACACACAGACACCCAGAGGGTGTTTGGGCTGGTCAGCCCTGCCTCACTGCTGTCGATGTGCTGTACCCCAGTGACTTCAGAGTGAGCACCCACCCACTTCTCTCCACCTAACCACATTTCCTCCATTCTTTAAGACCTAGCTTAGCTCAAGTTCTAACTCCTCCATAAAGCCTTTCCAGGCTAATCAGCTCTTACCTATTTCCCTTTCCTTTGAGCAAGGCACTCAATTTAACACCTAAATATGTGGTGTCTTGTGAGATTTGCCATTTCTTCATTTGCGTTGTTCTTATCCACATTCTTCATAACAATAATAACCAGTAGTATTTTGAACATTTACTACCTGTCAGGCTTTTTCCTATGTGCTTTTCATTTTTTGACTTGTTTAATTCTTATAGCAACTCTATGAAATAGAGATGAACATTACCACTGAGGCATAGCAATGTTAATTGCTTGCCCAATGTAACACAGCCCCAGGGACTCTGGCTCTAGTGCCCACACTGAACCACTCCCCTAACTGCTCTCTTTGGAGTGTAAGCTTTTTTGCAGCCTGGGACAGTCTTCCTTTCTTTTCTTTCTTTCTTTCTTTCTTTCTTTCTTTCTTTCTTTCTTTCTTTCTTTCTTTCTTTCTTTCTTTCTTTCTTTCTTTCTTTCTCTCTCTCTCTTTCTTCTTTCTTTGTTTCTTTCTCTCTCTTTCTTCTCTTCTTTCTTTCTTTCTTTCTTTCTTTCTTTCTTTCTTTCTTTCTTTCTTTCTTTCTTTCAGATGGAGTCTCGCTCTGTCACCTGGGCTGGAGTGCAGTGGTGTGATCTCAGCTCACTGCAACCTCTGCCTCATGGGTTCAAGCAATTCTCCTGCCTCAGCTTCCCTAGTAGCTGGGATTACAGGTGTGAGCCACCATACCCAGCTAATTTTTTTGTATTTGTAGTAGAGACTGGGGGGATCAGCATGTTGTCCAGGCTGGTCTCAAACTCCTGACCTCAGGTGATCCACCCACCTCAGCCTCCCAAAGTGCTGGGATTGCAGGCATGAGCCACCGCGCCCGGCCTTATCCTTTTCTTTCTCGCAGATCCATCACTTAAATTCTCTGAGCCAAAGACTCCTCATTATTCCGTGGAGATCACACCTTCAGAGGAGGCATGACTGTGAGGATAAAGTGACATTATACCAAGGTTAGCATGGTACCTGGCACATGATAGGTACCCAAATATTTGCTGTATAAGACTTAAGGAATCTTCTCTGAACTCCTCACTTTCGGCTCCTCTGCTAGTAAGAAAGATGAAGCTGCTCTTTGACAGAAAATCACATATCTAAATTGTGTGTCATTTACATCAGTTAACATGGAAGTATAAGTAGATTTACTTCAAAAAATGTTTTTAAAGGTTAAAACCACCTACTGCAGTCAGCCCTTAAGGTCCAACTCACCTGGAACACATTAATAGCTTTAAAAAGTAATTCGTCTCCTAGTGTGCACTGGGAGATAACAGCACAGTGTGCATGCCCGGATACTCAGTGTGCAGATTCAAGGAGATACAGGGGCTCATGCCTGTAATCCCAGCACTTTGGGAGGCTGTGGAGGTTGTAATGAGCCAAAATCACACCACTTGCACTCCATCCTGGGCAACAGAGGGAGACCCCGTCTCAAAAAACAAACAAACAAACAAACAAACAAACAAAAAAAAAAGGAGATACGAGGACTCACACACTTGGTCTTTATTTCAGGTAACTTAATTAAAATGACTTTTTAGAATTATATGGGATATCGACCACAATAGAAATTTCTGGAGATTCTTGTCCTACCCACAGCCTCCTTTACTAGAAACTGCTCTCCCCACCGGTGGGTGGAAGGAGAAGCGGGATCCAGGGAGACTTTGTTTGTACTGTGCTCTCTCCCCTCTCCTGATTGGATCTGTGGTGGATGCTTGACCAGAGTCCAGTCAGTCCACTTGTTGGCCAGCATCCAATCAGATTCTCTCTTTTGAGAATTTGAAACAGGAGACAGAGAGAGTGAAGTGGTCCTGAAAGGTCCAGTTGACATAGGCTTGTGTCTATAATGCAGAAGAATCCAGCTCAAAGGGAAATGGAGAGGAGGGAGCAAGATCTGGGAAAAACCACATAGCTCTGGAGAGGTGGAACAAGGTCTGTTTCCAGTGCAGGAATTTTGCATGTACTTCAACGCATTTCTTTTTGATAGGAATCCACAGTCGAATGGATTTATTTATTTATTTTTATTTTTTATTTGAGATGGAATCTTGCTCTGTCACCCAGGCTGGAGTGCAATGGTACGATCTCGGCTCACTGCAGCCTCTGTCTGCAGTGGTTCAAGCCTCCCGAGTAACTGGGACTGCAGGCCCATGCCACCAACCCCTGCTAATTTTTGTATTTTTTTTTGTAGAAACGAGGTTTCACCACATTGGCTAGGCTGGTCTCAAACCCCTGAGCTCAAGTGATTCACTTGCCTTGGCCTCCCAAAGTTCTGGGATTACAGGCCTGAGCCACCTCACCCAGCCAGTGGAGTGAATTTCTATTCCTTGAAACCTACTGATCCCTGAGAGAATGATGTGAACCATATGCTTCTCTCTGATTGTGACAGCATGCACTGACTTATCTACAGTATATTAGTCTGTTTTCACACTGCTGATAAAGACGTACCTGAGACTGCGAAGAAAATAGGTTTATTGGACTCACAGTTCAATGGCTGGGGAGACCTCACAATCATTGCGGAAGCCAAAAGGCACTTCCTACATGGCATCGGCAAGAGAGGCAATTGTGCAGGTATATGCCCGTTTTTAGAACCATCAGATCTCGTGAGACTCATTCTCTATTACGAGAACAGTGCAGGAAAGACCCGCCCCCATAATTCAGTCACCTCCCACCAGGTTCTTCCCAGACACGTGGGAATTGTGGGAGTTACAATTCAAGATGAAATTTGGGTGGGGACACAGTCAAACCATATGATATGGTATGTTAATATATGTAAATGGGCTGGGCGTGGTGACTCACACCTGTAATCCCAGCACTTAGGGAGGCCGAGGAGGGTGGATCACCAGAGGTCAGGAGTTAGAGACCAGCCTGGCCAACATGGTGAAAAACCTGTCTACTAAAAATACAAAAATGAGCCGGGCCTGGTGGTGAGTGGGCACATGTAATCCCAACTACTCGGGAGGCTGAGGCAGGAGAATCGATTGAATCCGGAAGGCAGAGGTTGCGGTGAGCTGAGATCTGGCCACTATACTCCAGCCTGGGGACAGAGAGAGACTCCATCTCAAAAAAAAATTATGTAAATGACATACAATTTAGAGATTTTTGGGGAGAGGAGTTAAAGACTAGTTTTGTTTTCTTGACAAGATAGTGTGAAGTCTCTGGAGTAGAATCCTCAATTCTTGTTCAGCAAATGTTTCAGTACCTGCTACATACCAAAGTGACTCCTACGGACACATCTGCACTACTCCAGACAGGCTTTCCTCAGCCTTTCCTATGCAACTAAGACCTGGTCAAGAGACATGATTATTCAGCTTCTGAGTGATACATATTCCTTTCTTCTCTGTCTTCCGGCTCTGCCTGCATTTTTCAAGTTTTATGCTCCTAGGTGTCTCTGCCACTGGGTGGAGGAAAGAACAGAGGAGAGGCAGGGGAAAATAATTAAAGCCAGGCAGTCTTGCTCCATACTTGGAGTTCCAGCTCTAAGTTTGGTGAAGGAAATAGTTCACAGGCTGATGGGCAGAATGTTTAGTTAAGACATCTTCACTTTTGAATTCTCATCGATGTGTCCATTAGATTTCCGACATTTCCAGTTCTGTGGAGGCAGCGGAAGGTGGGGGAAGAATCCAGCCTCCAGGCCTGTGTCCTTTCCAATCCTGGCTTTGCTAATGGGGGGATGTGGGCAAGGTCCACTCTTGTCTCCAAGCCTTTGTTTCTCACTGATAAATCAACATTAATAATCTCTGCCCTGTCTAACTCACAGGATGGTTTTAGGAGCAAATAATAAACTAGATGGAAAGAGATTTCCACGTCATAAGGAATAAAGAATGTGTGGGGGATGGTCAGTGAGGCCGTAGTGGAGAAATGGCTGTGTCTGCAGCACAAGTCTCAACCTGCCCTGACTTGCAACACCTCCAAGATTCCAGACTCAGGTTCTTTTCCTTTTAATCCTTCTTTTCTGTAGCTCTCTCTGGGAAAGAAAAAAAAAATGCCTCCAGCAGGGCGATTATAGAACATAGAAACCAGCCTTCATTTTGGAATACTTAAGGTATTTCTCTCTGTTGAGGATTCTTGATCAAAGGTAAATCTGTTTTATATTTTGGTCGATTTGAGTAAAAGTCACTGAACTTCTTTCCTCCTATAGGCTACACAGAAGGTGAAAAAGAAGAAGCACCAAAGGGCCGGGCATTTCCTTCCAAGCACTCTCCCCCAGGGGCTGCCCACCGGGACCTCTCACCCCCAGCGATTCTGCCTTAGTTGGTCTGGGGTGCCACCTGGACATCTGTGTTTTCAGAAAGTTCCCAGGACATTCTAATGGGCATCCAGGGTGCGAGCTTACTGAGTTGGTCTAAACCATTAGTTAGCAGATGAGGAGACGGAGGCTGTGATTTCTTTCAAACTATAGCTCTTCATTTAAATTCCTGTTGGCCTCCTCAGGAGGTTTGGCTAACACCGAAATCTCAAGTATTCTAAAACAGAGAAATGGCATGGTGGCTCACGCCTGTGATCCCAGCACTTTGGGAAGCCGAGGCGGGAGGATCACTTGAGGTCAGGAGTTTGAGACCATCCTGGCCAACGTGGTGAAACCCTGTCTCTATTAAAAATACAAAAATTAGCCAGGCATGGTGGTGGGCGCCTGTAATCCCAGCTATTCAGGAGGCTGAGGCAGGAGAATTGCTTGAACTAGGAGGTGGAGATTGCAGTGAGCTGAGATCATGCCACTGCACTCCAGCCTGGGCAACAGACTGAGACTCTGTCTCAAAAAAA
>NW_016806761.1:830806-835543 GCF_001698545.2 Rhinopithecus bieti
TATATATATATGTGTGTGTGTGTGTGTGTGTGTGTATATATATATATATATATATATATACACACACACACACACACACACACACATATATATATATGAGAAATGTTCCACCCCAGCCAGCCTAAACTCTTAATGTCATTACCATAATGATCCTCAGCACCTTCCTGACGATGTCAGGCATCTGGCATCTTTAATATCCTCCCTATTCCCTCCCCATTCCCAAGGTGACTTCTGGAATTGGGAGAAATATCTTCTATTTATGTTTCTTGCTTCAGTCCATTTCTTTCTGTTTCCACTGCCCTCCCACTGGGTTATGTCTTAGCTGACATCTGACCTGGCCCATCAGCCCGCAAACTGGTCTCCTGCTCTCTGCTTCCCTTTGCTTTATTCTATCTGAAATACCAGGATCTCAAAGTCTCAGCCTGACCAAGAAAGGCTCCCACCTCTAGTTTCTGAACATATTTTGTATTATTCTGCCCTGCTCCAGGCTTTGCTCTTCACCTTCCACTGCCTTTTCTGCCTACTGAACCTCATTTATTCTTCAAAGTTCAGCTGAAGTATAGTCTCCCCCATTGAATCTTTTGGGATCTCCTATCACCATAGGGATTTCTCCCTGAATTCCTGTCACACTTGATTTGTGCTTGGCTTTGACACGTAGCAGATACTGAATCTCACACAGAGACTTTGATCTCCTTGGGGCTCCCATCCTTTATATCTTGGTACCTCCCTACATAATACCTAACATGGTCTTTTTTTTGGCCATGGTAGGTGTATGGTAAATATTTGTCGCATGAATGAAGCATAATTGTACAAATCGTTAAGTGACTTTTGCAAGATCATCCAGCTAGTTTGACGGACAGAGTTGAGAGCCAATTCATATCTCTGATATCTACACTCAGTATCATCCCCAGAAGCCCATTTTCCTTAAAGACAATTCATAAATGGCTCACTTTAAAAAATTAGCTGTCTCATCAAGAACATCTGTTTGCTAATTTAGAAAAAAATGAGTAAGAAAAAAGTTAAGTAATTTGGGAGAGAAAAAAGCAGTCTTGTGAGTAGCTCAACCAAAACAAAGCGAATACACAAAACCTCTTAAATATTAAGATTTGTTGAGAGCTACATTTTCCTGTTACTCTTGGGAGGGTCTGAGAAAGCAGGAGGTTGGGATAGAGGGGATAAGAACAAGTTGCTCCCAGAAGATCAGGTGTCTCAGGTTTTGTGGAAGCATCTGCTCTGCCTGGGTGCTATGTGGTTTCTGCGTATTCTTGACATTGCATGATAGACTTGGTATAGCCTGGGTTAGCAAGGGTTAGGGCAGTTTCTTCCCCATTATCATCTCATTAAACTTCTGAATGTTAAAGCTTTACTAGCTGAGTCTATCAAGTTTAATCTCTCCTGAATTCCACGCATTTCATTTAAGCCGCATAGTTAATTGCCTAACGGGTAATTGAAAATGAGGCATGAAACATGTTGTGAGTGAAGGCTAGAATATAGACCTTAACATTACATTCCTGGTGGCTCTGTGAGCTCAGCATCCATTAGTTGCATTCCCTTTGATTACCAGCAATTGGTTCAGGCCAGTGAGTTAGCTCCAAGTGCCTGCTTTTTAGAATCTTTTTTTTTATAGACGGAGTCTCGCTCTGTAGCCCCAGCTGGAGTGCAGTGGCACCATCTCGGCTCACTGCAAGCTCCGTCTCCCAGGTTCACGCCATTTTCCTGCCTCAGCCTCCCGAGTAGCTGGGACTACAGGCGCCCGCCACCATGCCCAGCTAATTTTTTGTATTTTTAGTAGAGACGGGGTTTCACTGTGTTAGCTAGGATGGTCTTTGTCTCCTGACCTCATGATCCGCCCGCCTCAGCCTCCCAAAGTGCTAGAATCTTAACTGCCATTTCCATCTCCCCCCTTCCCCACTTCCCATCCCACCACCCCTGAGCACACACCCATACACAGATATGCACGTACACAGGCACTCCTCTTTTCTATTCCTGGGATAGTGGCCTCTCTCAAACTATTCACTATCTGAAGAAATCTACTTTAGAAATGAAGCCTAGAAAAGCAATTACTGGGCCTTGTCTGGTTTGGTGCTGATGAATGGAGAGTGCAGGGTGCTTGCAGGTGTGGACTCATCTGACACCCCTGACTTCTCAGCAGGCGCCCGCTCTGCTGTGCACAGATGCTTCTTGAGTTACGGCCCCTTCCTTGTTTCTCCTGCTCTGTGATCCTGGAGCATGAGGGTTCTGGTGAGTGATCTCTGCTGCACAGGTTGGTGTTTAACCACCAAGCCCAGCATTATATTCATGCAACCTCTTTTCGCCTGATCAAAGTGAGAAAATAAATTCTTCTTGTTTCTAGATCCTTAGAAGAAAGGTCTTGTATCTGTGAGGTCTTGTTTTTAGGGGACTCTGGAACCAAAGAACCATGTCTGCCTTTGTGCTGAGGTGGCCCCCAAGCCCAGCAGGGACGCAGAAACATACAGCTGGACCAAGGACAAGAATAAACTAATGGAAGATCATTAATGAGTGATTGCACCTACTGCTTGTTCCTGGTTGATTTGCATAGAATTGTATAATATTGGAGGCTTATTAAAATACAAAGGTAAAGTGTGTTGTGTGTGGGCAGAGAGGAGGGACCATGGAGTGGGAAGAGCTTTGGGCTAAGGGTTGGGGGTTGGATTCCATCCCCAGCCCAGTCACTGAATGTATCCAGCTTTTTACCAAGTTGCTCACTGTCTCTGGACCTCACTGTCCCCATTTCTGAGATCATCTCTTGCGGCCTTTCTGGCCACAGAACAGGGTGATGTTTAAGAAGGGCTTTGAGCAGTTCTCAGAAACCATGTGGAGATAAAGCAGCGCAGCAGGGATTGCCAAGGCCAAGTGACTGACCCAAATAAAACCCAGTCACATCCTAGTGCTGCTGGCAGATAGCATCAGCTCTGCCCACCATCATTCATCTATTGGCCAATTTAATCGAATCCTATCTCATCTTTGCTTTGTTAACTGAACTCACTCAGGATTGGTCATTTATAGATTTGTAGATTTGTAGATTTTTTCCCTCTTCTGCTGTGGATTTAAGTGCCTATAGCAATTGAAATCTATGCTTGGTTGTGATTGGGAGATAGCAATTAAATTAATAGCTCTTTCCAACAAGGATAAACTTCAATGAAGGTAGTAGATAAAATGTCTGATTAAACAGGCGTATCATTATCTACTTTGAGTCTAAATAAATTTACCTTTAACTTGGGTGGGCTAAGAGGTTAATTAAAAAGCAGAAGATGTGGCTCTGCTGGCATGCTCATGGATAAATGTGGAGTCTGGGCTGAGAAGGCAGGGGGATGATTCTGTCCAGTGTCACTCTTTCCCATCCCACCAGTGTAATACTTGTGACAGACACAAGCCCAGCATGGTCTATGCTGTGTCCCCCACCCAGTGAGTCTGAAGTGAGGAGTATTGGTTTCCTGTGAATGGAGAGAACTCACAGACCCAGAAGTGAAGGGGGTATGGGGAAACACACCCCCTTCAGGGATGTTTACCTTGTCTGTCGGAGATGATGGTGACATGAGAACAGCAGTGGGGTTAGGGCTCAGCCACATTTTGCTTTATTCTGGGGGAAGCAAAAGCTCAACCCTTATATTTCTCTTTCCTTCACCATCAGCTAACTAACATTTATTTAGCCCTTGTAGGGTCTACATTTAAACTGCAGAGCTAGTGTATCTCATTCTTGTGGTCTACATTTAAAAAAAATTCATTTCGTAAATTACATATTACACAAAATGCATCATTTTGACCATCTCCAAGTGTACAGTTGAATAGCATTAAGTACATTCACATTGTTGTGTTATCACCACCATCCAGCTCCAGAACTCTTTTCGTCTTACACAATGGAATCTCACTACCTATTAAACGGTAACTTCCCATTCTCCTCTTCTCCCAGTCCCTGACGACTACCACTCTACTTTCTGTGTCTATGAATTTGACTACCCTTAGGTAACTTATATAAGTGGAATCTTACAGCATTTTCCTTTGTGGCTAGCTTATTTCACTTAGCACAATGTTCTCAAAGTTCACACGTGTAGAATGTCAGAATTTCCTTCCTTGCTTTAAGACCAACTTATATTTCATTATACGTATGTACCACATTTACTTATCCATTTGTTGATGGACACTAGGTTTGCTTCCACATTTTTTTTTTTTTTTTTTTTGAGACAGAGTCTCACTCTGCCGCCCAGGAGGTTGGAGTGCAGTGGCACGATTTCAGCTCACTGCAACCTCTGCTTCCCAGGTTCAAGTGATTCTCCTGCCTCCACCTCCCAAGTAATTGGGATAACAGGCATGCACCACGACACCCTGCTAATTTTTTTTTTTTTGTATTTTTAGTAAAGATGAGGTTTCACCATGTTGGCCAGGCTGGTCTTGAACTCCTCACCTCAGGTGATCCACCCGCCTTGGCCTCCCAAAGTGCTAGGATTACAGGTGTGAGCCACTGTGCCTAGTCTGCTTCCACTTTTTGGTTATCGACAATAACGCTACTATGAATATGGGTGTACAAATATTGGAGATCCTGCTTTTAATTTTCTGGGTTATATACCCAGAATTGGAGTTGCTGGATCATATGACAATTTTATTTTTAGTTTTTGTTGAACTACTATACTGTTTTCTGTAGTGGCTGCATCATTTTACATTCCCACCAACAGTACACAGGGGTTCCAATTTTTCCATATCCTTACCAAGCCTCCCTCC
>NW_016806761.1:835999-842182 GCF_001698545.2 Rhinopithecus bieti
CTTTCCTTCCCTCCCTCCCTCCCTCCCTCCCTTCCTTCCTTCCTTCCTTCCCTTCCTCCTACCCTCCTGATGGGTATGAGATGTATCTCACTGTGGGTTTAATTTGCATTTTTCTAATGATTAGGGATGTTCAGCATATTTTTGTGTGTGTCCTATATTTTGGGTTTGGAATTATAGTTTACAATGTAGCCAGGAAGAGGACACTTAAACAAAAATCATGGAAATTTGTGTCAAATTGAGGTCTAAGCTCCAACTTAACACCCTAACAGTCTTAAGAGAGGGAGGACAGTGGGGTCAGTTTGAGCTCTGAAGAAGAAACAGACCTCCAGTGGGGAAGTGACTTGTGCACATCCTGCAGCCAGTGAGGAACAGGTCTCTTGCCCTGCAGGCCTTCTCTTCTGGCTGGGGTTTTCCACCTGCAGTGTGTGTAAGACTCATTAGGGGCTTTCAAGGTTCTACCTTTCAGAGATTCTGATGAAGTGGATCTGAAGTGGGCCCAGGACCTTGCTTTAGAGTCAGTGCCCTCATGGTGAGTTTGATACATCAGTGAATATATTCATTTCCTATAGCTGCTCTCACAAATGACCATAAATTTAGTGGCTTGAAACAACACAAAGTTATTATTATTATTATTGTTATTATTTTTTGAGACGGAGTCTTGCTGTGTCACCCAGGCTAGAGTTCAGTGGCACGATCTTGGTTCACTGCCACCTCTGCCTGCTGAGTTCAAGTGATTCTCCTGCCTCAGCCTTCCCACTAGTTGAGATTACAGGCACCTGCCACTGCAGCTGGCTAATTTTTGTATTTTTAATAGAGAGGGGGCTTCACCATCTTGGCCATGCTGGCCTCGAACTCCTGGCCTCATGAACCACCTGCCTCAGCTTGCCCAAAGTGCTGGGATTACAGGTGTGAACCACTGTGCCCGGCCCAAAGTTGTTTCTTAAATTATATAAATGGAATTACTGTATCAGGATCTTGATTCGTGTGTGTGAATATATTGTGAGAAGAGGGGAAAATCTGGAGTCTGAAGAATGAGAATTTTTGCTGGCAGCATCCTTGAGAGTCATTAGCGGCTCCTGACAACTTAGTGACCTCAGTGTTCATATAGCTTGGTGGGAGATAGTCTGCAGCAGTGAGGGTAATCAAGGCTCTGAAGAAAGACTTACCCTGGATAGAATCATAGGTGGGGATAGGGGTGGTGGCATTTAGCTAGTCATTTGGACCTCTGTTTTTGATTCAGCAGTTGCCTTTGGCCTCTTGGTAGATTTAATTCATTCTTTTCATGGTAGAACTGGTGTTTAGGCCTGACATCTCCTGGTGGTTAGAAAATAGCATTAACTAGTTGAGGCTATGCATTTATAGCAGTATGCATTAACATTAAAGCCAAAGTTGTTATCTTATAATCACTGGGTGAAAACTAAAGAATGGGCAGGGCTATGCCCCTTCTGGAGGTTCTAGAGGAGGGTCCATGTTGCCTTTTCCAACTTCTCAAGGCCACCCCACTCCTTGGCTTGTGGCTCCTTCCTCCATCCTCAATGCCAGCCACAGAGCATCTTCCCACCTCTCTCTGCCTCTCACTCCTCTCCCTCCCTCTCACACTTTAAAAGACCCTTGTGAGTATGTTGGGCTCACTTGGGTAATCCAGGATGATCTTTCTTATTTTAAAGTTAGATGCAAAGCAACTTTATTCATCTGTAACCTTTATTCCTCTTTGCCATGTAACATACCCTATTGACAGGTTCTGGGGACGAGGATGTGGACATCTTTTGAGGCCATTATCCTGTTCATGATAGCAAAGAAAAAACCCAGCAGATTGGAGCTGAGGAAAAAGATGAAGAAAGGGGAGAAACTTGTTTTATTCCCTCCTCCTTTCCCCTGTGTCCTACTGCCCCCACTTTAACTCTCTGGACCAGTCAGTATCTTCTCATTTTAGAAGAGGGGGCCTAATGGTAGACATCCTTGGTATGGAAATCTATCAATCTCTGGATTTGTGGCACCAGTTGGAGAACTGTCCACATATCCACCTTGTCCCTTCAGACACATCTATGCACACTCACGCCTACACATGTCAGATGTAAGTGCAAGAGTAGTAACAAAGCCAGGCCATATGACCCCTGATTTATTCAATTCGATCCAATTTGTCCAACATTATTTTAGAGTTTACTTAGCATTGTGCTCTACAGAATGAAAAGGAAAAAGAGATAATCTCTGACCTGGAAATCTGTAGGAAAACAATTCTAGTGATAAGAAATGACCGGAGAATAATACCAGTCTGTATTTAGGTAGCTGATAAATCAAATATAATCACACTCTAATATAATCATTGAGTATAATCTCCTGGATGCTGGGGAGAGGCAGAGTGTAATGCTCTTGGCTGAGGTGGTTATAGAGGCTTCCTGGGAGAAATAGGCCAGGAAGGAGAGATCAGATGGGGCCAGCAGAGAGGAGGTTTGAGGATATTCACAGAGGAGGGAGGGAGGGATACACATTCCAAAATGAACATTCTGTGTAGAGTCCATTCTATTCTTATCCCAGAAACAGGGGGAACCCCACACCAATTTACTAGCTCTGTTGGCTGACAACCTTGACTATAATTCCCAAGAGAACTTTTTTTTTTTTTTTTTTTTTTTTTTTTTTTTTTTTTGAGACAGAGTCTCACGCTCTTGCCCAGGCTGGAGTGCAGTGGCACAATCTCGGCTCACTACAACCTCCGCCTCCTGGGTTCAAGCAATTCTCTTGCTTCAGCCTCCTGAGTAGCTGGGACTACAGGTGCATGCCACCACACCTGGCTAATTTTTTGTATTTTTAGTAGAGACAGGGTTTCACCGTGTTGCCCGGGCTGGTCTCAGACTCCTGAGCTCAGGAAACCACCCACCTTGGCCTGCCAAAGTGCTGGGATTATAGGTGTGAGCCACTGCGCCCAGCCCAAGAGAACATTCTGTGGTCATTATCTACCCTTCAATTCTATTTCCTACCTTGGGCTTGGCCTCTGCTTCATTCTGATGCTCCCCCTAGCCCTCTTTACTTTTCCCATTCACACGTTGAATTTCTGAGCTCCTCTTTCTAGGTATGTTGGACATCTCCCCTGGGGGAAAAATATGAATACTTGCAGGAAATTCTTTTCTCATTGTCATTAAGGGTGGAGTTGGTCTTTCTCCAGGGACCCTCTCCTAATATCCAGCTCTAGAAACAAAAGGGAAAGAAAGATGTGGTGAACTCACTGTGGAAAGCCATTTGTCACAGAATTAAAAGCGTTGCTGACATAACAGATGAGCTCATGGCTTGTCTTTAAAACCCAGAATATGCTAATATTTCTCTCTATCTCAGTGGAAAACTACTTAATCAAAATTTGTAGGTACAGGCCCTGCGGGCTGCTCTTCACTGTGGTTTGTGAGAAAAGAAGGTAGGGAACAAGAGATGGAAACCCTCTCAAGATTATGAAGCTTTTTGGTTTTATTTATTGTTCAAGATGCTCTTTGTTTTGAGGGAGTGGCAAATTTACTTATAAGATTTGCTGTTGTTTGGTAGAGAAGGGTGTCTCTGTATAGAAAATGGGGCTAGGTGCCCACACTCACACCATTTAGATGGGGGAGTGGGTTGACCTACCGTGCTCTAGCTCCGCAGTTAAATTATTGGTCCAGGAGAGCCGGATCTTTCTTGTACTGACCCTGCAAGTGGGTACAGAACTTACATGACTTTTGTTTGGTCTGTCTTTGCTTTTCTTTCCTCTTAAAATGTTTTCTTTTAAAGGCAGACCAAGGTTAACAATGGATAATTTGCGGCTGTTTGCCCAGAGCAGCTCTTTCCAAAGGCTGTTTTTCCGTGGTGTGCGGTGGAGGCTTGATAATGACACAGCTTCATCTTTGAAAGCAAACGTCCTTTCTATCAGTGGATGCCTAAAACCCTTTGCGGGGTTAATTAATACAGCTACAAAGTGGAAATAAGAAATGAAAGTGGATGGGAAGGGAAAAGCTGCTCAGAGCTGCAAGCAAAGGAGAAAAATGACACCTCTTATACTCCAAAGACACACTAGTCTTCCCAGCTGCAGTACAGACTGTGTTGGGGCCAATTTAAACACTTATTAAAATGGCGAAAGGAGATACATCTAGGTGCCAGAGTGTTCAGGCCTCTCCTGGTGTTACATTACAACAGTGACGATGATGATACGGCAGCTAACAGCAGAGTGCAGTCCATGCACCAGGCACTGTGTTAAATGTTCTACATTAGGGTTTCTTGACCTTGGCACTATTGGCATTTGGGACAGGATAATTCTTTCTGCAGGCTCTTCTGTGCACTGTAGGATGTTCAGCAGCATCCCTGGTCTCTGCTCACTAGACGCGAGGAGCATTCCTGCTTCCCAATTTGTGGCAACTCAAAATATCTCCAGATACTGCCAAATGTCCAATAGTGGGCAGACCATGGGATTAATCCAGTCTACATGGATTACCTCATTTAATCGTCCAATAGTGTGAGAGGCAATATTATTATTTCCATTTTACCATGGAGAGACTGGAGAGGTGAAGGGGTTAGATGGCTCACCCAAGGTCATAACATATTCAATTTCAGGCACTGAAGGTACTGAACATAAAACTAAGTGGTCTATTATGACTAATTTGTGTGCTCTTCTTACAAATGAATAGCCATTCTTAGTAATTATGTGCCATCTTATTTACCCAAATGCTAATCATATGTAATCCTTGTATTACCTTTACAATGATAATGAAAATCGTTATCATGCCTTCATACTCTGCTAACATTGTTACTTGAGACATGAGGTGTCTTTAAATGTTTCCCAATTCATTATAGCTTTTTTCTGAAAGAAAATACTTCAAATATATCAAGATGTAAAGGATGATACAATAAAAGCCTGGATCATACCACCACATTTGTTTAACTTACTAATTTGTCATATTTGCTTTATAATTATTTTATTTTTTGAGATGGAGGTTTCCTCTTGTCGCTCAGGGTGGAGTGCAATGGCACGATCTCAGCTCACTGCAACCTCTGCCTCCCGGGTTCAAGTGATTCTCCAGCCTCAGCCTCCAGAGTAGCTGGGATTACAGATGCCCACCACCATGACTGGCTAATTTTTATATTTTTAGTAGAGACGGGGTTTTGCCATGTTGGCCAGGCTGGTCTTGAAGTTCTGATCTCAGGTGATCCACCCACCTTGGCCTCCCAAAGCCCTGGGATTACAGGCGTGAGCCACCACACCCGGCCTAGAATTGTTTTAATTAAAAGAAAATATTACCGTGTTTTCTAGTTCCTTCACTCTCTTCCTGTCCACAGGTAACCACTGTTCTGAATTTGGTTTATCATGCTCATGAATATTTTCATGTCTTATGATTTATATATGTAATTATAGGACATGAAAACATCCATGAGCATGTTTGTGTCCACAAACAAGAGTTTCCCATGTTTGTAAATGTTATTTGAATGTTGTTATAATGAAATGTTCATTCTACATTTTCTTTTGCTTAACGTTTAAAAAATAATCTTTTTATTTTGAAATTATTTTAGATTTACAGAAAGTTTGCAAAGAGTACAGAGAGTTGTATACCCTTTAGCAGGTGTCTCTTACTATTACCAACTTACATTACCAGGTACATTTGTCAAAGCTAAGAAGCCAACATTGTTAGAATATCTGACCTAAATTCCAGACTTTATTAAGATTCTACTAGTTTTGCCAGGCACGGTCAATCATGCCTGTAATCCCAGCACATTGGGAGGCTGAGGCGGATGGGTCACTTGAGGTCAGGGGTTTGAGACCAGCCTGGCCAACATGGTGAAACCCCATCTCTACCAAAAATATAAAAAATTAGCCAGGTGTGGTGGTGTGTGCATCTGTACTAAATTCCAGACTTTATTAAGATTCTACTAGTTTTGCCGGGCATGGTGGCTCGCGCCTGTAATCCCAGCACTTTGGGAGGCCAAGGTGGGCGGATCACCTGAGGTCAGAACTTTAAGACCAGCCTGGCCAACATGGCAAAACCCCATCTCTACTAAAAATACAAAAAGTAGCTGGGCATGGTGGTGGGCATCTGTAATCCCAGCTACTTGGGAGGCTGAGACAGAAGAATCACTTGAACCAGGGAGATAGAGGTTACAGTGAGCTGAGATCGTTCCACTGCACTCCAGCCTGGGCAACAGAGTGAGACTCCATCTCAAAAAAAAAAAAAAAAA
>NW_016806761.1:842482-852625 GCF_001698545.2 Rhinopithecus bieti
AGGTTAGCCAGGATGGTCTCGATCTCCTGACCTCGTGATCCGCCCATCTTGGCCTCCCAAAGTGCTGGGATTACAGGCTTGAGCCACCGTGCCCGGCAAGAAATCTTGTTTCTATTAGCAATGGTGTCCCATTGCCCCCTCTCCCTGGGGGCATTAACCGTTAATCTACCTTCTGCCTCTACAGATTTGTCTATTCTGGTCTTTTCATATAAAGAGAATAATACAATATATGGTCCTTTACAGCTAACTTCTTTCACTTAGTATAATGTTTTCATGGTTTATCTGTATTGTAGCATGGATCAGTACTTCATTATCAGATATTATATATATTTTTACCTTCAGATATTTCATTGCATGGATTTTCCACATTTTATCAATTCATCAGTTGACATGTATAGGTTTCTATTTTCTTGGCTATTATGAATAATGCTGCTATGACCAGTCGTGCAGGTTTTTGTATGAACACATTTTCATTTCTCTTGGGTATATAGATGGGAGTGGAGTTGCTGGGTCATATAGCAACGTTGTGTTTAACATTTTGAGGAACTGCCAGATTCTTTTCCAAAGTGGCTGCAACATTTTACATTACTACCATCAGTGTATGAGGGCTCCAATTTCTCCACATCCTCATCAACATTTGTGATTATCTGCCTTTTTGATGATAGCCATTCTAGTGTATGGGAAGTGGTTCATTATACGATTTTGATTTGCATTTTCTTGATGGCCTATGATGTTGAGCATCTTTTCATGTGTATATTGCCTTTTTCTATATCTTCTTTGGAGAAATGTCTATTAATGTACTTTGCCCATATTTTAATTGGGTTATTTGCCTTTTTAGTATTAAGTGGTAACAATTTTTTACACATTCTAGATATAAAACTTTTAATAGGGTATATGACTTGCAAATATTTTCTCCCATTCTGTGGGTTGTCTTTTCACTTTCTTGATGGTGTCATTTGAAGCATGAAAGTCTTTAAGTTTTATAAAGTCCAATTTATCTACTTTTTCTTTTGTTGCTCAACTTTTTTTTGAGATGCATTCAGGTTTATTTTTTGGCAGCAGAGTTTCACTCTTTTTGCCTAGGCTGGAGTGCAATGGCACTATCTTGGCTCACTGCAACCTCCACCTCCTGGGTTCAAGCGATTCTCCTGCCTCAGCCTCCCAAGTAGCTGGGATTACAGGTGCCCGCCATCATGCCCAGCTAATTTTTTTGTATTTTTGGTCGAGACGAGGTTTCACTGTGTTGGCCAGGCTGGTCTCCAACTCCTGACCTCAGGCAATCCACCCGCCTCGGCCTCCCAAAGTGCTGGGATTACAGGCCTGAGCCACCGCAACCGGCCTCCAATTTAACTTTTTATAGTTTAAGCTGCATAGTGTTTTGTTGTATAAATTTTAAAAATTATTTTTATATTGCATCTCCCATTGATGGACATTAGATTGTTTCCAGCGTTTACGCTATTATAAACACTATTGTCCCATGATAGACATTAGATTGTTTCTAGCACTTACACTATTATAAACACTGTTGTACATGTCTTCTTGAGAACACTTGAGAATGTTTCCCTAGGCTGTACACTTAGAAGTGGGATTGCTTGAGTCTTAGATATGAGTGTCTTCAATTTAACAAGAGTCTTCTAAATTGCCTTATAAAGTTGATGAACAACTTACATGCCCATTTCAGTATATGAGTGTTCCATCTTGCCAGCGTTTGGTGTAAACAGATTTTAATTTTTGGCAACATCATTGGATGTGAGATGGTATATCACATGGCTACCTTCCTTTGCATTTACCTGATTACTAGTGAGATTCATTCTTTTGTATATTCCTAGGCCATTGTTTCTAACCTTGGCCCATTCTTCAAGCGTATTCTTTTTCTTAGGTAGTACTATTAAATATTATTAATAATAGCTTTTATGTTATTTTTGTTGTAACTGGATATTAATTATTTTAGGTTACTTGTGTTGCAACTATGTTTTGAATGAATGCATCAAATAGAAGTCTTTTATCCCTATGATTTTGTGTCAGAAATCTTTTAAAATAATTCTTCCCTATTTTGAGGTGAGAAAAATGTGTTCCTACACTTTCTTCAAAGTTTCAAGTTTAACTTTATAACATTTAGGTACTTAATAACCTTGAAATTGCTTTTTGAGTACTGTGCAATTTGCAGAAACTACCTTTTTTTCTCTGAATAGGAAAACTAATGGTCCTTCCTGGAAGCATTTATTGAAGAGTCAATCTTCTATCCACTGATTTGTAGTGATATTTCTTGTTTTCTTTTCTTTTTTTTTGACATGGGGTCTCACTCTGTTACCCAAACTGGAGGGAAGTAGTACGATCTTCATTGGAATTGCTCACTGCAATCTCTGCCTCCCAGGCTCAAGCGATCTTCCCACCTTAGCCTCTCGAGTAGCTGGGACCACAGGCACACATCACCATACCCAGCTAACTTTTTTTATTTTTGGAAGAGATGGGGCTTTGCTACGTTGCCCAGGCTGGTCCTGAACTCCTGAGCTCAAGTGATCCTTCCACTTTGGCCTCCCAAAGTGCTGGGACAGAGTGATTCACCATGCCTGGCCACCTTTCTGTTTTGTTTAAAACATTTTTAATATATGTTTTTATATAAGCTTAATATATGGGTCTATATCTGGGCTCTCTGTGATGCTTCACTAATTTACTTGCCTATCTCTGGTCAATACAACACTAAGTGCTATATATAATAAGTCTTTATATGTGGTGGAGTAAGAATCCTCTACATTCTTCTTCTTCAAAATTGTCTTAACTATTTTTGGCTTTTTGTTTGTCAATCTTAATTTCAGTATAATTTAAAATCATTTTAAGTCATAATTTAAATTCAGTATAATTTAAACAAATCTTTTGGGATTTCAATTAGAATTGCATTTAATTTGTTTGGAAAAGTGGAACCTTTTCATATTGAATATTTCTATCCAGGAAGATGGTATCTCTTTCCATTTATTCGGGTCTCATTTGAATAAACTTACTTTCTAACTGCTTAGTTTCATACAATTTCTTCCATAATTTCTCTCTTTTATTTCTGTTTTCAGTTTGTGTAACTGTGTTTTACTCTTTAACTTACTTCCATAACAAATGAGCAACCATGATTTTCTCAAAGACTTGAGATCTGCAGCTAAGGAAACACACCATGGACTAAGACTTATTGATCAAACCATAGACCAGGGGCAGTGGAGCTCATCTTGTTGAGACAACTCCCCCTCCTGAAAGCCCTATATACATTCAGCTTTGTTTGCAAGTGCCACAGGGTCAACATGATTACATCTGATATGTCCTTTCGTCTTTTATATTTCTCCTTTCGAACTTCACTTTCTCTAAGAAATATTTTGATTTCTCTGAATGTTTTTATCCTTCCTTCTTCATTAAGATAATTTACTAATTATGAAGTCAGAATAGCATTTCTGAGAACTCTCTAGTCTTTGTGAGCCGTGTCTTCTTCAAAATCTTTTTATCATGGAGTCAGGCGTGGTGGCTCATGCCTGTAATCCCAGCACTTTGGGAAGCTGAGATGGACAGATAGCTTGAGCTCAGGAGTTCAAGACAAGCCTGGGAAGCATGGTGAAACCCCATTTCTACCAAAAATACAAAAAAATTAGCTGGGCATGGTGGCATACACCTGTGGTCTCAGCTACTTGGGAGGCTGAGGTAGGAGGATTGCTTCAACCTGGGAGGTGGAGGTTGCAGTGAGCCAAGATTGTGCCGCTACACTCCAGCCTTGGCAAAAACCAGACTCCATTAAAAACATCTTTTATTGTGGAATTATGCTCATCTTTTCTTGACTTTCTGAAATTGAAAATGCTAGGGCTTATATCTGATTATGCGCAAAGTTTCTTTTATGGTTCTAAAATGACAGCATACTTTTTTCTCAACAATACCACACTTTTGTTTTGCCAATAGCTTTCTTTCCATGTGCAAGAATTAGGTGCAGAACAGCAGTTTCTTTAGCAGCTTCTTTTATTCTCTGGGGGACAGATTGCTAAATGAGTCATATGTTCTGTTTTTATTTGAATGAGGTTTCCATTTCTAAATATCTAAAGTCTCCTGTGACTACTGTGTGTTTTATTTATGGTCTACTTCAGGAATGTATCATCTATTTCCCCATATAATCAAGTAGGAAAGTTGGAAAATGTGGAGGAGGTGATTTGCAACTACACGAGAAGAAAATTCATAGCAACTTTCACATCCACTGGCGAGACGCTGAACCAATATTTCACATAGGAAAAGACAGAAGGGAAGAAATCAGAAAGAATTACAAACACGCAAACACACACATCCATATCAACCACTCCTTACTCTTCTTCAAAAAGTGCTCAGCCTTGTAACCTGAAGGTGTTTCCTGTTCTGCCATCAGTAGAACTTGTGCAATGGCATGGTTTGCCCTACATCAGCAATGTCTCACTCCTGTGTCTGGTCCTCATATAAATAATGACAAACATTTTGAGATAGCTAATTGTGGTTTAGGAATGTAGCATAGGTATCTGGAAAAAGTGATCCTCTGTGTGAAGCCAGTGGGTCATTTCTTTTTTGAGGGGAGGTGTGGGGGGTGTTCCTTTCTTGCTGATTCTCTGATTGGTTGACTATGAGACATTTTTATCTAGTAACTTGGTCTTCTCAAATGTCAGATCTTGTCTTAGATTTTTGTTTCATAGTTAATGAGTTGATGTTTGAATCTAGTTGGGCTAGTTCTCAGTGGCAATCACCTCACCTATGAATTGAGGAAATATCTTCAGCAAACTAAGAAACAAAGAAATCTCCTACTCTCCCTATAAGAAGAATATGTTTCTTTAGATTAGGGGTTTTCAGTCTTGGCGTTATTGACATTTTGTACCAGATAATTCTTTCTTGTGAGGAGCTGTCCTGGTCATTATAGAATGTTTAGCAGCATCCCTGGTCTCTGCCCAGTAGAACCAGTAGCACCTCCCTGCCTGCCCAGTTGTGACAATCAAGAATATCTCTAGACATTGCCAAATGCCCTCTGGGGGACTAGATTGCCTCCTGTTGAGAACAACTGGTTTTAGTTCTTTGAACCTTTATAAAGAAATGAGTGTATATGAATAATCTTCTGGTATTCCTGTACTACAATTTATAGCAGTATATTAAAACTAATCTCATGTGGCACAAGAGCTAATTAATTTGTGTTTGTAAAGGGCTTTGAAATCCAAAACTGAAAGTAGTTACAAGGAACAAAATATCATTACATTGATTTATTTGTATCCTGTTATTTAATGTTATGATATGGATGAGGTTATGCAATTTATTTTCGTAAGGTGAAGGAGAGCTCATTGCATGCCAAAATGAAAATATACAGTAGATAGAGTAATATATCTATTCCATATATTTTAACAGGGAGTTGCCTGCTTGCATTTATCACATGTGTTAGGTGAGGGTGAATTATGAGACCTCACACAAAAAGGTGTATCTCTTTTTATGCACTCATAATTCAGAAATAGTGGCTGAATGAATTTGGAGAAGATCACTTTCTTAAAAAAAAGCACTATAGGACTCAGGTCAGCTTGGGGGATTTCAACTCCCAGAATTATCCCTGTGTCTAGGGGAGTATTGAAGTGAACTAATCAGAAAATACATACCAAGTAGAGAAGGCTGTAACTTTTGTCTTTATGGCTGTGGTCTAGTGTTGTAAGCTGAAGAATCTCAAGCTAACATTTTGAGGTATCATGCTACTTAAACAGGAAGGTCCTTTTTATTTTTAGTGGCAGATTTACTCATTATTTCCATTTTATAGGTTGAAAAACCAAGCTAGAGAGAGATCATTCATCTGCCATCTGATGGAGAAATTGCTTCAGCTCTTGTCACCTCAGCACTAACCATTAAAAATAATAACTGGTACAATCTCTTCAATATTAACCATGTAAATTACATAGCAGAGAGCCTGGCACACAGTGGTCATGAAGCTGCTGTGTCAGACAGTCTGCTGAGGGCTTTAGGTAGATTATTTCATTTGATCCTCATATTAGCCCTAAGTGGTGGTAGTATTAGCCCCATTTTAGAGATGCAGAAACTGAGGCATAGAGAAATTGAGTTAGTCAGTGATAGATCAAGATGCAAACCTATGCCTGTCTGATTCCAAAGTCTGTGTCATTAACCATTGGCCCTCTAGTGCTGGCCAATACAGTGACCACAACCCATATGTGGGCTGTGAGCCCTTGAAATGTGGCTAGTCAGAATTACAGTGCAGAATTTGTTGTAGGTATAAAACATATTCTGGATTTTGAAGACAAAAAAAGAATGTAAAATATCTCATATTTTAAAAATATTGCTTACATGTTGAACTGATATTTTGGATAGATTGGGTTAAATAAAAAAGTATTATTAAAACTAATTTCACCTACTTCTTTTTAAACTGTTTTAATGTGTCCACTAGAAAATTTTAAGCTGCATATGTGACTCACATTGTATTTCTGTTGGACGGCACTGCTAGACCCTGCTATAGCCGTCCCTTGTATTTTTACCATAATTCTCTGCCTACAGTAAGCCCTCCACATGTTCTGACTCACCCATGATTTATGTAAATATGGATAGAAGCCAGAGAAGAGGAAAAAAATCGTAAATTGCCAGGTGATTCCTTGCAGCATGAGTAGAATACAGCTTAAAAAACTCAGAACACAGGTGGCAATTTCCAGGACTCAGGGCCCCATCACCCCTCCTTCCCCCCCGGCCCATCCTTCCCTTTTTTCATCAACAAACATATAGGAGGCTTTAGAATAGGCCAGGCACTGTGCAAGACCCTAGAAATTTCAAAGGTGCATATAACCTAGTTGTTCAGAAGTTTACTTCCAAATAGAGAAAATTGATCTGTACTAGTTTGCCAGAGCTGCAGTAACAAGGTAAGTTGTTGCAAGGTAAGTAACCACAGAGTGGGTGACTTAAACCCCAGACATTTTTTCTTATAGTTCTGGAGGCTAGAAATCTGAGATCAAGGTATTGGTAGGGCTGTTTTCTCCTGAGTTCTCTCTCCTTGGCCTGTAGATGGGTCATCTTTTCCCTGTGTTTTCACCTCATCTTTTCTCTGTGTGTATCTGTGTTCACATTTCCTCTTCTTCTAAGGACACCAGTCATACTGGATTAGAGGCCACCTAATGACCTCATTTGCAGTTAATCATCTTGGTAAAGGTGTGGTCTCCAAATATGGTCACATTCTGAGGGACTGGGGGTTAGGCTTCAAAATATGAATTTTTGGGCGGACACAGTTCCACCCATAACGTGACCTGTGAAGCAAGTAGTATGGCCACATAGAAGATGGAGTATCTGATTCTTTGTGGGCTGCATGTTGAGGTGGTCAGAAAAGCCTTATGTATGTGAGGTGGGGATTGATGTTCTTTAATACAGATGTTGAAGGGTGCTATGGACTGACTTGTGTCCCCTCACAAATTCCTATGTTGAAGTCCTAACCCCCAAAGTAAATAGATCTAGAGGTAGGGCCTTTAGGAAACTAATTAAGGTTAAATGAGGTCATAAGGGTCGGGCCCTAATCTGTCAAGACTGGTGTTTTTTTTTGGGGACAGAGTCTCTCTGTGTCGCCCAGGCATGATCTCGCCTTACTGCAAACTCCGCCTCTTGGGTTCAAGCGATTCTCCTGCCTCAGCCTCTTGAGTAGCTGGGATTACAGGTGCCCACCACCTCACCTGGCTAATTTTTTAAATTTTTGTAGAGACAAAAATTAAATTTCACCACATTGGCCTGGCTGGCCTTGAACTCCTGACCTCAGGTGATCCGCCTGCCTTGGCCTCCCAAAGTGCTGCAGTTACAGGTGTGAGCCACTGCACTGGGCCTAGGACTGGTGTTCTTATACGAAGAGGAAGAGACATCAGAGATTGCTCTCCATGTGCACAGAGAAGAAGTCATATGAGGACATGGCAAGAAGGTGGCTGACACAAACCAGGAAGAGAGGCCTCACTAGAAACTGAATTTTCTGGCATCATGATCTTGGACATCCAGTCTCCAGCACTGTGAGAAAGTAAATTTCTGTTGCTTAAGCCACCCAGTCTGTGGTCCTTTGTTACAGCAGTCTGAGCTGATTGAAACAAGGGCCCTGCTCCAGCTTAAAGGTGTTCAGAGACAAAGGTGGAACAAGACTCTTGTTTTTGTAAGGGGCTCTGGAGAAGTTGTCTCACTGCTTGGGATGCAGAATTGGTAGTTAAGACGGTGGCTAGGCACGGTGGCTGTAGTCCCAGCTTCTTGGGAGGCTGAGGTGGGAGAATTGCTTGAGCCCAGGAGTTTGAGGCTGCAGTGAGCTGAGATCATGCCACTGCACCCCAGCCTGGGCAACAGAGTTAGACCTGGTCTAAAAAAAAAAAAAAAATCGATAATCAGTTTGCTAAATGTGCCGAGGGTAGTTAGAAAACTAGTGGTGGTGGCAGGAATGAGTGGCAGGATTACTGTGAAGAAAAGAGTTGTCCATACTTGTGACTGGTTTCAATCCAAAGAGCCAAGTGCATTGGGAGCCTGGTTTGGTCCAGAGTATTACTGAAGTTGGAAGCCTCTCAGGACCCACCACCTTTGGAGGATTTGAGCTTTGGGGCAGTGGATAATTGTATGGGTGTGAACATAAGGAAGGTGCCTCTGGAGTCCAAGTGTGGGGCCTCTGAGAGGGCTTGGCCCAGCTGGAGCATAACAGCAGCATGGTCATGAGTTCATTGGGTTGTGTACTGGGGACAAGTGGCTGTAAAATGTGTATGGAGTGAACAAGTATCTAAGGTTTCCAGGACAACACAACAAGGCAAGGAGAGGTAACTACAGTAGGCAGGATCAGACTCCAATTCTCTCTACTTGACTTGGCAGTGGATTGACCCTTTCAGGGTTGAATTAAGCCCCTTTGGTTTGTTAGAAAAAAATCAAGGTTATGGAGAAGTCTCAAGCAGAAGGTGAGTGTTAAAATAATTAACTAGAAAAAGGAAAGAGAATGTGACTGTCATTGTACCTTGAATTTGTGGACATGATTCCAAAGATAACAGAGTGGTTAGAATGTGACTTGGGGGTGGAAAAATGAGTTGGAGATTTTTAGGAAGGCACAGTTAGAGGAAGACACTCCTGGTGGAGAAAAGAACAATTGCAAAGACCTAAAAGAATCTGCACTGCTGGAGAAGTGATTGCTGGTGCTGTAGAGTTTATGTGGGAAAAGGTGAAAGGGATAAGCCTGGAAAGATACAGCAGTCTGGTGCAAAAGTTTCTGTACATGTGAAAGAATCTGAACTTTATCGCATAGGTAACAGAAAGATTTGGTCATAGCAGCTGTGGTACAGGTGAGAAGGAGAGAGGTGCTGGGAGGTGACAGCCACTGCCAGCGTCTAGGCAGTGATTCCTGTGATGGAATATCCAAGTGGGTGGGGCTGTGGCAAATGACTCACCAGACTGTGGGAAAATAGTAAAACGTATTTATGTATGCTAAAAAAGCAAGTGAAACATTGCCTGGCGTTTATCTACAGAGTGACGGTGTTCCTTCACCTCATTGAGTCCGTGTGGTGGGCAGCCATGTGTCATAAAGGACTTAAAGTATTCTGAAGGATAAATAGAGGCTCCACTCCAATCCTTTGCCTGTTTCTAGTGTATTTTTCTGTACGTTTGCCTGGCTAAATGGATCTACAGATTATTTTATTTGGTCATATCGCATTCAACCTGCACAAAATTGACAAGTAGCCAAAAGAATTCTGAAATGCAACTGCAGATTGAAGATAGCACTAATACAAACAACAGGCAGAGCCTGGGCAGATGGCAGACCAGAACCTTCTATTCCTAGTGCAAGTTCTTCGTCAAACCCCACACGAGGTAAAAACAGTGGGAATGGAATCATCCCACAAAATGTTGGCCCCCAAAATAGAAATCAAGAAGATTATTTAAAATATGAATTTATATCCACTGTTGCTACTGTCAAACCTTAACCTAAATGTATATTGGCCAATAAAATTCAGCGAGACATTTGGTAGAAATGTTATTGGCTTCTTTATTATATTTTTCAAAATAACTTTTAAAATGAGTTTTTTTTTTTATTTTTTTTCCTTTTTTTTTTTATTATACTTTGAGTTCTAGGGTACATGTGCATAACGTGCAGGTTTGTTACATATGTATACTTGTGCCATGTTGGTGGGCTGCACGCAT
>NW_016806761.1:856616-876454 GCF_001698545.2 Rhinopithecus bieti
GGGTGGGAGTTACCCGATTTTTCAGGGGTTGCGTGTCTCAGTTCCCCTGGCTAGGAAAACGGATTCCCTTCTTCCTTGCGCTTCCCAGGTGAGGCGATGCCTCGCCCTGCTTCAGCTCTCGCTGGTCAGGCTGCAGCAGCTGACCAGCACCGATTGTCCAGCACTCCCTAGTGAGATGACCCCAGTACCTCAGTTGAAAATGCAGAAATCACCAGTCTTCTGTGTCGCTCGCGCTGGGAGTTGGAGACTGGAGCTGTTCGTGTTCGGCCATCTTGCTCCGCCCCCCCCAAAATGAGTTTTATAATATATATAGAACAATTACATATGTGTATAATCTATAAATAAGTACTATATATATAATTAGGGAATGAGCTTTCAGAATTTTTACTGAATTGGTTTTGCATTACAAAATTTTGGAGGCTACTGCTTTAGGCAACGAGAAATTGCAATAAACACACAGACTGCCTATAGTTTCCTCGTTGCCCTTTGAGTGTCCTGTGAGTGTTTTTCCATGCTTTATTAATAATCTTTTGATGCTTATTAGTCCACTCCAGTCTCTCTTCTCTGGACATCTTGGGTATCCAGTGTGTCCTGAAGACACAGCTACAGAAGCTCCTTTCCATCGCATCCTCCTTTCTAAGAGGGATCTAATGGCGTCCTTGGACTAAGGGGCTCTGCAGAAGTTGTCTCACTCCTTGGGATGCAGAATTGGTAGTTAAGAAGGTGGCCAGGTGTGGTGGTTGTAGTCCCAGCTACTTGGGAGGCTGAGGTGGGAGAAATTGCTTGAGCCCAGGAGTTTGAGGCTGCAGTGAGCTGAGATCATGCCACTGCACTCCAGCCTGGGCAACAGAGTTAGACCTGGTCTAAAAAAAAAAATTGATAATCATTTTACTAAAGGAGCCGAGGGTAGTTAGAGAACTAGTGGTGGTGGCAGGAACGAGTGGCAGGATTACTGTGAAGAAAAGAGTTGCCTGTACTTTGACTGGTTTCAATCCAAAGAGCCAAGTGTATTGGGAGCCTGGTTTGGCCCAGAGTATTACTGAAGTTGGAAGCCTCTCAGGACCCACCACCTTTGGAGGAGCTTTTGGGCAGTGGATAACTGTATGAGTGTGAACATAAGGAAGGTGCCCCTGGAGTCCAAGTGTGGTGCCACTGAGAGGGTTTGGCCCAGCTGGAGCATAACAGCAGCATGGTCATGAATTCATGGGAAGTATCTCCATAGTTGTCATAGTCATGAACTATGGGAAGTATCTCCATAGTTGTCAAATTATGTTGCCTCTGATGACCTGAGGCACAGGCCAGGCTTGACTGCATCTCATAATAGACCTGGACCATTGGTGAGCTTCTGGATGCTGGCTCAGTGATATTCCCATGCACCCATCAACAGGAACCTGATGAGTGTCACTGGCCTCAGTGGCCAGAATCAGGTCTTGGTCTTAAGCTGGCTTTAGGGCACTGGAAAGTATGCTCTCAGTGGTTTGTCTCACTGTTTGCTTATTCTGACTTTCTGGGGAAGATACTTACTATTGAACAAGGGTGAAGGCTCTGGATTTTGGCAGAGAACCTATTTTATTTGGTCTCTCCCTACTCCAGTTGGTTCCAGCCCAAATCCTTTTTATTCTTTCAACCTTCAATATCCCTCTTTCTTTCTTTTCTATCACATGTGTTAACAGAAAAATCTTAGACAAATTAAATATAACAGAGTTTAATTGAGCAAAAATGACTTGTGAATTGAGCAACCTCTAGAGCCATAGTAGGCTCGGAGAGACTCCAGTGCAACCATGTGGTGGGAAAAGATTTATGGACAGAAAAAGGAAAGCGATGTTTAGAAAATGGAAGTGAGGTACAAAAATAGCCAGATTGGTTACTGCTTAGCATTTTCCTTATTTGAATGTGGTTTGAATAGTTGGCTGCCTTTGGTTGACATTTGCTGATTGGCACAAAAGTAGGTTATAGTCTGTTTACATATCCAGTTAGGTTACAGTTCCCTATGTATGGAGAAACCTTGAGGCCAAGCTTAAAATATGTAAGGAGGCAGCTTTAGGCTAAACTTGATTTAACACATGGTTCTTGCTGAAGTACAGAGGAACATAAACGGCCCAAAAGACAAAGCTCCAAATCTCAACAATGTTAAACATTTCTCCCTCCTCAAGGGTAAAAGAGGCTTAGTTTTTGCAGACATGGAGCCAGCCTTCACACAGGAGTTGGGGTTGGAGGGAGAACACATGCTTTCATTCTTTCCTTTGGAGTTAACACCAAATCCTATCCCAAGGCTGGATCAAATGGCTTCTTCTAACATGGAAAGAAAATAAAAAAGGGTACAGTAAGATGAATTTTATAGGAAAATGCAATTGAAAACTCAGTATACTTTAAATTTTGTTCTTGGCAGGTAGTCCTTTCAAATGACACCCGGCTTCTGCCATCTCCTGCTTTTCTTCTCTTGCTTGCTATGGTGTAATGTGCTATGGGATCTGCCAAAATGCAGGTAAGATGTTGCGTCCCCCTCAGTCCTCGATCACGGAGTGTCTTGTCAGTTCCAGGTGGAGGTTCCTTGGTGCTCAGGCTGCCAGGTCCATTCTGAGCTCCAACTATGCCAGCAGTCGTCTGAATTAGTAGGACTCTCGAGTGAAAGAGACTGAAACTAATGCTAGCTGCTCTCAACACAGTAGGGGTGTCATTGGCTCACCTAACTGGAAAGTCCGAGCAGGGAGCCACATGCATAGGCAGCTGGACCTTGAGGCTCCTTGGACTGAGCACTCCTCTTGGCTGTGCATAAACTCTCCTGGCTTTCTTTCTCACAAAGCTTTGCTCTTGGAGCTGCTCCAAGCCCATATTCTAGTTTCAGTTCCGAGTCCTGGAGAAAGACCTCTTTCTCCCAGAATCCATATACCAACTCTCACGAGGGGATTTAGATGGGCTTTGCTGGGATCACCTGCCCTTTCCAGAACTCATCAGTGTGGCTAAGTGAATGAGAAGCTCTGATGGGCCAGACCTCATTATCTGCCTTCTTTGTGACTGAAGGGGGTTGTGCTGGTCCTGCCCAGCCCCTAGAATGGGTTTCCCCCAGGAAAGAGAGGTTCTGGAATGAGAAAGAGGGATTCCGGCAAGGCCAAAACAAGAGCTGTCTGCTGGAAACCTCAAACAGAAATCACTTGTTCCGCACTTTGCCACCAGGCTACAAAGCAGGGAAGCCACATTAATAACAGCAATATCATAAATATAAGAATTATGTATTACCTTGTGCCAAGCATTTTTGCCAAGTGCTTTATGCATTCCTGCATTGAATCCTTACAGCAATCCTGTGAGGTACATAGTTTAGCCATCCCATTTTCAAGTGAGAAAACGGAGGCTTGCAGTGAGCGGCTTGCCCACGTCACACGCTGATACTCCCTGTCTTACAGAGGCTTGACTAACCCTTTCAGCTTTCACTCAATCCTCCTTCTCATTCTTATGATTTGCTGTATCCTTGTTAGAGCTCAGGCATGAGTTGGAAAAGGCTCAGAGACAGACGTTGTGTGATACTGAAAATCTCCTTCAACTCTTACCCTTCTCCTCGACTCCCAGAATCTCTCTTTCTTTAGGGTAAGTTTTTTCCCTTGGGGCTTCTTGGGGATTTTAGAGCAAACACTGTTGTGGTTCTAGGGTGGAAATCCTGGCCCCACTCACTCCCACTCCTCTGGTAGATTAGAGTGCAGAGCTTCCTGGGTTCTGTTTTCAGTTCTGGTATTCTTGGAGTATTCTATACTAGACTCCTGGTCTTGTTTTCCAGATGACACCAGAGAGGGGAAGTGGCTCACCTCAGGTCACACAGCTGGCTTGTGGCAGAGCTTTTACCTTTTCATTCTCTCTGTATAATAGGGTATGTCCCGGCCTTGCAGAGAGTGCTGCAGTGACCCCTAACTCCCCTGCCTCTGTGTTCTACAGGTGCAGTGTAAAGTCCTCTGGACTCAGAGTCAAAGCGGCTATTCCAAGCCTGGTTCCAAGCCTGGTTTCAACACTGTCTATTGAGAGATTTTGGATAAGTCTCTTCTCTGAGCCTCAAGTTGTCCTTACCTAAAATTTGAGGTCATCACATCAGCTCTGTCTACCCAAATGTATTATGGAAGGGGTAAAATCAGGTGAAATATATGAATGGGTTTTGGAAGCTGGATTGTCCTCTACAAATGTTTTTGCTGTATTTTAGTGTAATTCACTGTAAGTCTTCAACAAACATTTTCTTATTAAATGGTTGAATGCAGAAACACTTCTTTCTGAATCGGCTCCTGAGCCCTGCAGCAATATCCAAATAGTATTTTCTCTGGATTTTGGCTGAATATGGTTGTTCACTTGTACTCTCAGAAAGTAATTCCAACATGATATTTAAGTTTCCTTTCTATATTCTCGAGGTAGGTTACTGTGTATTTGCTTAGAAAATGCATGTGTAATCCACAATGATGGGGCCAGTATGTTTTGTGGAGCTTTTCTGATTAAAAATGTTAATTTGTTTGGGAATCTGTGCAAGTTGATTCGGGGCTCTGCCTTGCTGGTGGCATGACAGAGCAACAAAATGAGCACAATTTAATCTGGTACTGGGCAGGAGGAGCTAAAATGACATCTACCTAATTGTGTCTTTTGGGGTTTTATGTGTCAGTGAGTCCTGGAAATGTGTCCTAAGAGATATTGCAAAAACCCAGGTTTAACCCCTTGTTTCCTCTGTGTGTAGACTCCGTCCGCTCGGGTCTTCATGATCACAGTCAGAGGCTTTCAGAATCATCTCCTTGGGTGGGGCACTCTTTATCTCCTCAAACTGGCTTCCAGATTCATAATGGACACTTTTTATCAAATTTTATACCCTGAAATCCCACTTTTATTGCAGCACTCTTTGTTCAAGAATCTTCAGTGGTTTGATACTGTTCAAACACCTTTATCTCGTGTTTGAGGAATTCAAGTATCTGATCTAATTGACCTGTCCAATGCTGTCTTCCATTTACCTTCTTTGTGAATCCTCAACTCCGGAGTAACCAGGTCTATTCTCTGATCCACAAATGTCCCATGTCCCTTCCTGGGCCTTTGCACACACCCATTGCCCCCACCTGTGGTGGGTATCCCTCTTCTTTTCCCAGCTTCACCTCCATTGACCACTTCAAATTCTATATATCCTTAGGGCTCTTCAAATTCTTCCTCTTCCCTGAAACCATCCCTAACAGCTATGACTTATAGAGGCTTTTCTCTTCTCTGAACTCTGATCACACCTATTGTCTACTACTTTAGCTGCCCATCTATGTATCCAGCCATCTGTTCGATCTAATAGGATTTATTGAGTCAATTTTGTAAACTTCTTGATGCAGTGACTATGTATTATACTACTGGATTTCCTCCAAAACAACTTATTCATTGAAAAAGTATCAACTTGTGCTAATCAAGACTCTTCTGGTTGAAAGTAAGAGAAATTTAGTTTAAGGTAGCCTTGTGCCTGCCAATCAAAAGGAGGGGGGGAATCATTGGTGAGATTTGGGAACTCAAACTGTATTTGTAGACTACTTTTTTTCCCCCTTATTTCTCAGGTCTTTTTGGTAGGAAAATGGCTACTCAAAGTTTCAGATCTACATCTTCCCAGTTTAGCAAACCTTTTGGGAAAAGGCACATGTATGGGCATGAGTGCATGTGCCTCTCCCTTCATCTATAAATGAATTCAGGGCTGAATTGGACCTGCTTGGATTATTCACTCTTCTTGGCCATTCACTGCTCCCTGGGTGTGAGGTGCTATGACTGGTTCTGCCTGGGCCACAGGCCCCTACTCTGTGGCTGTACATAGTTTGAGCTAGGCTTTGTTATCTGACAACCTTACCATGACCAGTGGAATATGGAAAGAATCAATTCTCCCCACAGAAATCCTCCACGTATGTCACCCCAGAACTCTACACATGGTAAATGCTTGATAGGTATTTATTGACTGAATGGTTTTTAATCATTCTTAAATGATGAAAATGACTTCAAAACTAACTCAACCTCAGGATTGCAGGATATTATTGTTAAAACTTCTTGAACTCCTCCCCAGTGATATCTTCCTTTTGGTATTGGTTTTACCCTGGGGTATTAAAGAAATAGTCTAACTCTGCAACCACAAGAGAGCCATGTGAGTATTAAAGACAGCAGTCTTGTTCTCTTTAAAACATCCCACTTTCAGAATAAACACTCTAATTTTCCAAAACTTCTTCTTATATGCCATGTTTTCCAAACACGTTGCCATGCTGATTGTTCTTTAGTTTTCACTACCTGGCCGAGATGTGGCTTCTAGAACTGAGCAAAATTTTTTGACGTGCTATGACTCTGCATCACCTCACTAACCCTTTTAGCCCAATATTTCATTAGAATGTTTTTGTAACCATGTCATGGTGAATATAAGCTCTTAAAATAGACAATTAGCAAAAATCAGACCTGGCATCCATTTTTCAGTCCTCTTGCATTTGGTTTGAGGTGCTCAATTTAGGGATCCAATTGAGTCACAGCTCCCAGCCCTGCTGAGTCTCCTGATCACCTTTCTAGCAGCCCAGCAGGTGCTGACACACGGAAGAAGCTGATGATCCAGGTTCCTTGAGCAGTTCAGAATGTCATCCTGGTCCTGGTGCCCTCCAGGCCACATTGATCTAATTTACCTGCCCTTCAGAGCCAGGAACCAGGAATGACCTTACTTAGTTTATATTCCAGGGCAGGTAAACTCATCCAGGCAGATTGAAGGACAAATCAATTGTATTCGTTTTCTAGGGCTGCTGTACCAAAGTACCACAGACTGGGCTTAAGCGACAGAAATATATTTTCTCAGTATTCTGGAGGCTAGAAGTCCAAGATGCAGTTGTCAGTAGACCTGGATTCTTCTGACATCTCCCTTCTTGGCTTGTAGATGGTCACCTTCTTCCTGTGTCTTCACATGGTCTTTTCTCTGTGCTTGTCTGTGTCCTAATCCCCTCTTCTTGTAGAGACACCAGTTATATTAGATTAGGGCCCACTCTAATAACTTTATTTTATTCTAACACCAGCCAACCAAATTAAGGTGTCATGTGCATGTGTGTGCACCTATGTGTAGCAGTGGCAGGGAATAGCTATAAAATCACAGGGCAGGAGAGCTAAGGTGGAAAAATTGGATGGCTTCATTGAAGCCCAGGGTTAAGATTAATTAACTAAATTAGAATGGAGTTAACACATGCTGACCATTGCAATGTTGGGCATTGTTTCTTTTCCCCCCATTCTTATTTCCAAGGACATCAGGCCCCAGACTACCATGAGATGAGTCAGGGAATCAATGACTAAGTTTTTCACCTAAAAAGAGCTTTTCAAGACTCTGGGTCAACCCAAAGGACACATTAATAGAAGCTCTTACTTAATATTTTTTCAGTGATCAGGATGATGGACTAGCAAGTGGGCCTGTTAGGTTTGCCGGTGACACTGTGGACATCATTAAATAACATGCAAATCATTAACTAGGAATGTAGACAGTGTGCCCAGACTTCATCGTTTCAATTTCCACCCGTGGGTAAACCTCGCAGCAAAAACGTCCTCACCCCTGGCAAGAGGAACTGCTCTGAATGCAAAGTTTGACTCAGCCAGCAAAGTAAAAGAAACTGTAATGGTCTCATTTCTATCTTTTTGAGTAATGGTATGCCAGTTTCCCAATAAATTGCATGAAGGTGAACAAGAAAAATAAGTCTTTGACCTTTCTCATTTATAAACACACTTAGATATTTCTTCTCATATCTTATGCTGGCCACAGAGCTTTGCATAGAGGATTTAATTTCCTGCTGCTGCAGGCATTAAAGTGGATCAAACCTCCCTTCCTCCTTCCCTTCTCCCTGAAACCTGAAGCCATCCATGTGGCTTGTCATTCAGGGTATGGAAAGACAGGACTTGAGTTGGGGGGTCCTTACTTTCTTAGCAAACTGTTCCCAAAGCACAGAGCAGATAGATGCTCAGTGAGAAAAATTTTGAACGCCGAGCAGTGGAATATGGCAGTCATATCCGGAGGGTGAAGAATATCTTTTATCTAGATAAATGTACATATAATTTGTTAGTTTAATTACTGCAGCCTTGCAAAGTCTTGAGCCAGTAATTCCTTCTTCAACAAATTAGAGGCCTGAAATAATTCTGTGGGAAGATAAATTCTTCACTCTGGTTTTTCGACATTTCTTCGAAATTGATTTCCAGAACTTGCTGGGTGCCATTAACATTTTGGTGCAATGACTCTGGTCACATTATAGTCTATAAACATTTTTTTGGAGTAGTTTTTGCATTTCTTTCTTTCTCTTTTGGCTTGAGACCAGGTGTCACTCTGTCGCCCAGGCTGGAGTGTGGTGGTGTCATCATGGTTCACTGCAGCCTCAACCTCCAAATCAAGTGATCCTCCTGACTCAGTCTCCTGAGTAGCTGGGACTACAGGCATGTGCTACCACACTCAGCTAATGTTATTATTTCTTGTAGAAATGGGATCTCACTATGTTGGCTAGGTCTTGAACTCCTATCCTTAAGTGATCCTCCTGCCTTGGCCTCTCAAAGTGCTGGGATTACAGGTGTGCACCACCATGCCCAGCCATTTCTTCTTCTTCTTCATTTCTAACATTGGTGCATAAATTTCCTCTCAGTAGTTCCTTGCCCAGCTCTCCGCTTGGGATATGAGAAAAATTTCATCTTTTCCAAATGGCCAGCATTCTTTGTTCCAAAAGAAGAGTGGAAAGGAATCCTCCTGAAACCCCACCCTGGTCCTGAGTCTGAAAGAGAGAACCTACTGAGGATATACCGTCCACTGGAAATAGCAACCACTCTTCACCCCATGCCTCATCCCAGAGCCTGGAGACTAGAAGGATCAAATTTGCATTTCTAAAAGATATATGCTTTCTCCTCTACCTTTTAATTTCTGCATAGCTTCTCTATTTTGCTAATGTCTTTCTTTCCCTCAAGTGAGAGCTGGTTTAGCTGGCTTTCTGTCAATCAGAAATTGCTGTTAATTGGTGTTAATTGCTTTGCAAGCAGAATGATAACTGATATTTATAATGATATTCCAGAGGCTCTGCAAGATCCTGAAGGGTCTCATGAATTCTCAAAAAATGATTGACTTCTGTGCAGTATAATTTTAGTGTCGGGTGTATTTTATCGCTTTCTGACTCATTGCAAATTGGTTGTCCACGTATGGGATATAGCTTTCTGTTTACCAGAGTATTTATTAAGTGGAATCCAATATTCTTTTTGGAGAGATGGAAAACAGGATATTTTCAATTTGGAAGCTTCTGATGGCAGGAGAGGGGTCAAGTGCAATGCTTCTTTTGTTTCTGGTGTGCCTAGCAGGTGCTCAGAGGGCGCCTACTGGCTGATTGGGAAGTGCAGGAACATGGGTAGCTATAGGTTTGCTAAAGGATTATCCCCTAAGCAGGCCTGAACTGGAGGCCTGAATATTCTTGTTAAACTTGAAAGGTCAGATAGATGGGATCAGAACAGGCTGCAAAAATCTACAAGTTAGGAAAACTCATGCATAGAGCATGCAGGTCAGAACAGACAAAAAGATCCTAATCCAGGGGTTCATGATGTTGAGAACGGTTCCAGAAGGTGGAAGTGCAAGGCAGACAATGGGCTACACAGCTTCCCATTGTGTGTGAGTGACTGTGGGGTCACTTTCTGTCACCCACAATCATGTGGGACCAAAGATGCCAGACTACTGAGTTCCATGTGGAATCAAAAGATGAAGTTGACTGGGTGCTGAGACTATAGCAAGGGAAATCAGCTGTTTTCTTTTCTCTTTGTGACAGATTCTGACTGTAGCAGCCAAAGTGATCATGTGTCAGTCTATTTTGATGGCTAAGATGGCCAAATGCATCTACTCATCTTTGTTTAGTTTGCTTGTACAGAAAATACCTAAAGTCAGTGCCATTTCACTCCAGGCCAAACTCTCTTGTACTCTGTGGGAGAACAGTATCCCTATTATATTTATCTCTCTATGTCTATATCTGTGTCTCCCTTGAGTTGTGTTAAGCAACACTGACATTTACTGTTCTCGCTGGGTGAAGACACCTGTGTAACAGAGAGGGGATGAGAAAGTTCATCGTCCCTGTTTTGTATCTATAATTCTGTATAAAAACCACCCAAAAGTATAGTACCTTAAAACAATGACTTATTATTATTTCTCATGAGTTTGAAGGTTGACTAGAAGTTCTTTTGATGGTCTTCTGTGGGGTCTCTCCTGAGGCTGCATTCAGTTGGTAAATGGGCTGGCTGGATGATCTAAGAAGTCCTCTCTCCCATGTCTGAGGCCTTGAGTGTTGTTTGTTGGCTGGCATACTCCTCTACATGGCTTGGTTTCCTTCCAATCCCCTCGCTGTCCCTCCAGCTCTCATTCCATCCTCCTGGGCCTCTTCCTGTGATGCTTCTCTTCAACACAATACCCTGGATTTCCTTATAGCATGTCATTTGAGTTCCCAGAATCCAAAGGGAGAAGCCACCAGGACAAGGTCTTAGTCTCGAACTGGTCCTGTGTAACTTCCATCACCTTGAATTGGTCAGAGTAAGTCATGGGACCAGCCTAGATTCAAGAAAAAGGGAAGTAGTTCCCCATTCTTGATGAGAGGAGAAGCAAATAACTTGTGGCCATCTTTAATCTATTACATCTTCTTTCAAAAACTGATAGTCAGCCAAGGTAAGAAATACATTACTGTTTACTGATTGTTGTGAGGATTAAATGAGATTGGCACAAACATAGCATTCAGGTCAATAAGTGGTCAAATTCCTCTGGATTTGGGGATCAACTCTCATGGGGAGAGACTGTTTTCAGGAATCTGTAATGTGGGGGTATAGCATCTTTCTATTGATTGTACTTTAGTTATTTCCAAATGAAGATTAAATGAGTCAACATATATAAACTGCCTAAAGTAGTGCCTAGAACACGGTAAACATGCAGTAAATGTAAGCTATAGTTATTATCATCATTATCATTGAATGGCAATAATTTCTAAAAGCAAAACAAAACAACTATCCAATTTATATGCAACCCACCTTTCTGATTATGAACTAGCTTCTCCCATTTTAGTTAGTTTTACCTTTGTGTACTGGAATCCTAGAGGTGTTTATAATCTAACAGATCATTTAGACCAACTTCTTCATTTCACAGAAGAAATTTAAAGCCAAATTTGGGCAAGTGACTTGTCCAGGTCTTACAGCTAGCGAGAGAATTAGTACCAGATCTCAAGGATCCAAGCTTCCAACTAATGACCCTACCCCAAGAAAGTGCTACATCATTTGATTTTAAAATTAATAGCTGGAAATACAAAGCTTCATTTGGTAGATGTAATACATTTAAATAAATAGTTCTATTTTATGTATTAGTCATGTATATTGGAGGAAAGAGAAAAAATGGGGAAGATAGAGGATGAAGAAAAACTGGCATAAAAATGGAAAACGCTAGAGGTGGCAGCACCATACAGAAGAAAAGAAAGATGGCTACATAATTTAAGATGATTTAATGGCAGTGCTGGAATTGTTGGATGTTATTGGGCAGAAATTGGTTCTACCTGTCTCCCTACTTTCCTTTTGTCTGGTATCCCATCTCATTCTTTGGGCATGCTCCTTCCGACTCCACCCTGGTGGCTCTGATGGTGCTATTACATCACCTTATTTTCATGGCCATGAGTATTGGTCCATGGGGTGGACACTGGAACCAACTTGGTCAGTTAGAGTCCTACTCTAGGGTGGAGATACACTCGAGAGCAGTGAAAGGAAATTGTCTTGAGCAAGACTGGCTTGCTTTTTACCATTTTTTAGTGAAATCTAGCACAGACGGAATAGCTTTGCCAATCTTCCTTAGAATTTATCTTGGGCATATCCTTCACCATCATATATCCTGCTATTTCTTTATTCACTTATTAAATGTTTCATGACCATTTGCTATGCACTTGGTACTTGGTAATACCTAGTTCTTTCACCCATAGAATTTACAGTCTGGTGTGTGAGACAGACAATGTAAAGGTAAACTAACAGAGGATTATGAGCTGTGATAAGAGCTTTTAGTAGGCTGAATAATGGCCCCCAAAGATGCCCACATTCTATTCTACAGAACTGGGAATGCGTTACCCTACATGGCAAAGGGACTTTACAAGTGTGATTAGTTAAGGATTTTGAGATGGGGAGAGTATCTTGGATTATCTGGGTGGGTCCAATCTAGTCACAAGGGTCCTTATAAACGAGGCTAAAGGTCAAATTCAGAGAAGGCAAAGTGATGGTGGCTGCAGAGACAGAGGTTGGAGAACGCTATGCCACTGGCTTTGAAACTGGAAGGGGACCACAAACTGAGGAATGCAGGCGGTTTCTAGAAGCTAGAAAAGAGAAGGATGAAGGTTCTCCCCTAGAGCTCCAGAAGGAATGCAGCCCTGGAGATACCCTGACTTTAGGACTTCTGACCTCCAGAACTATAAAAGGATAAATTTGTATTGTGTAATTACTAAGTTTGTGGTAATCTGTTACAGAAGCAATGGAAAACTAATACAAGCTTCAGAGGAAAAGAGAGGATGATGTAAAAGAATAATATGGGGAAACGTAATAAGATTAGGGTGTCAGAGAAGACCTTTCTGAAAAAGTTTATTTTGGCTAAGACTTAATTGAAGAGAAGGAGCCAGCCTTACAAAGTGTGTTGGGGGCTGGGAATTGTATCCAGGGAAATGACTTTAAAAGAGACAGCTCTGATTGCTAGTTATAGCAACTGAAAGAAGACTTATAGATTAGGGTAAGAAGAGGAGCATGGTGTTGGAGTGGGTCAATTGATTCATAAATATCCATATTGCATCAGATGAGGTTGGCTGAGTCACAGACAGTCTGTATCTACTATCAAGAACTTCACTCCTCTCTTCTGCTTATCTTTCTAGATCCTCCCTGTCTTCCCACTTAGCTTCAACTATATCCTTGTTCCAAAGCCTTCCATGACCTCATTAGCTTTCACCAATCTTCTCCTTTCATCCAGACTGTGCTCCATTCCTCAAACTGGGATCCATGGACCTCCAAGGACTCAGATTTATCCTTGAGCAGGCATCCTGAGATTTTCTGAGAACGTTCTAATTTCAATGCTAAGTTTTAAAATAACATAAGCCTAGGTCTCATCTGAATGCATATGCCTCAGTTTCATCTTAAAATTTCAGTGCCTTGGTGGTACCAATTGAAGGTCAAATGATATCCAGGCTAGCTAAATAAACAAAATCTTTGAGAAAGATTAAACAGAAAAGAGTGGAGGGAAAATGGAGTGATCAAAGGGCACATGGTAGTGTCTGAACATGAATGGTAGCAGGCAGCCCCATGCTGGCTTTGCCAGCAGAGGTGTTACATGAATTCTCTCTTGGTCCATATCAACTTGTAACCATTCACTACTAGTAAATGGATTTGTAAATAGGCCAATGGAAATCTTTTTTCTCCAACTTTTGCATTTTCTATTAAGTTGATTGATCTGTCAAAATACTGCATCAGTAATTAAAAGTGAGTTCATTGAAACTCACTTAGTGATTAACACACTGTGATAATGAACTCAATGACAATGATTCAAGGGATGACTTGTCATGTTCAAAATCAGATCCATCTTCGACAAGGTGGCATGAGAAAAAAAATTAAATACAGAAATTGGATCCATATTGGGAACAAGTAAAATGGGAAATGTTCAAATTCATTTTTCCACTAAAATTCCCAAGAGTGTCAATCAAGTTTACATAAAGCATTATCAATTATTACACTAAACACTATTTTACATTTTATTGGTTTTGTATTTTTATTTGTATATAATTGTTTTGTTGTGATTTTAATCTGTAAGTATAAAGATTTTATAAATCATTTTCTGTTTGCATAGACTTAAGTAACATAATAAAATATAATTTAAGTCAACACTGGAGATCTGTGAAAAATATTTTTCTTTCAGAAGGGTCCATCTATTACTGAGGTTTGAGAAATACTGATTTGCAGTATTCATACTGATACATTTTTGAATTGCTAGTGTTGTTTACTGAATGTTTTTGTCCCCCCCCCAAAATTTATATGTTGAAGCCTTAATCACCAATGTGATGGTATTTGGAGACAGAACCTTTAGCATGTCATGAGGGTGATATTAGTGACTTTATAACAGAAGAAGAAGCTGGGCGCAGTGGCTCTCACCTGTAATCCCAGGACTTTGGGAGGCTGAGGCAGGCAGATCAGTTGAGGCCAGGAGTTCGAGACCAGCCTGGCCAATGTGGCAAAGCCCTGTCTCTACTAAAAATACAAAACAACAACAACAACAACAATTGGCTGGGTGTGGTGGCATGTGCTTGTAATCCTAGCTACTTGCTAGCTACTTGGATGGCTGAGGCATGAGAATTGCTTGAACCTGGGAGGCGGAGGTTGCAGTGAGCTGAGATGGCACTACTGCACTCCAGCCTGGGCAACAGAGTGAGACTCTGTCAAAAACAAAAACAAAACAAACAAACAAACAAACAAAAGCAAAAAAGAAAGAAAGAAAAAAGAAAAAGAAAGAGCTTTCTTTCCACTATGTGGAAACATCAAGATCCTGGACTTCCCAGCCTCCAGAATTGTGAAAATTAAATTTCTGTTATTTACTCCCTGAGTCTATAGTATTTTGTTATTCTAGCCCAAGTTGATGAGTACAACTAATTCTCAAATTGTTAAATAATCTGTGTGAGTGTGTGTGTACCATCACTAAAGAGGGTGGGATCTCTCTCAGGTGAAGGGCAAGTCTACAGGTTTTCTGAAAATCCACAGGCCCAATGGCAGTGCAAGGCACATAGGAGGTGCCCAGTAAATACTTGGAGAATGCTTTAATCATGCCTTTTTATTTTTCGTATTTCTGATCCTTTGATACCTGGGGCCTTGGTGACCTTAGAGAGGCTGCCCCTCTCATGGCTTGAGATAGCAAACAACTCACCGGCGAGTGTGCCTTTCATGTGTAGCTTAACCAGTCCAGAGCTGCACCTCCCATTCCTCTTGACACTCTCAGCCATCTGCCCCAATCACCCCAGAGCCAGGTACCAGACAACTAGAAACAGCCGGTACACCCTGGAGACCACTGAAATTATTCGAACTAGCCATTCCTAAGTCTGCTTACCCCATCTCATCTGTTCCTCCCAGGGAAGCAGAATAAAGCCTCTTGCCCATGTTTTTTTCTTGCACCCTCTGCCTCCTGACCAACCCTGGTGCTTCTCTGTGTGGCTCCCATGACACGACACATCTCCTATCTCCTCTTCTGTGTCTGTGAGTAACAGACGTATTTCTTCAATGGCAGCTGTCTCCTGATCTGTTGGCTTCAGCATACCTGAATGATAATAAAAACTACATTTTAAAACAGGGAATAAATACATAATCGTGTTGCTCTAGACTCTATAAAAAATGTTGTAATTTTCCCACCACCAGAGAGAAAACCTCTTGTTGCTGGTTTAATTGTATTTGTGCATCTGCACTGCAGGAATGTAAGATCCTTTAGGGCTGGGATTGGGTATGGATTTGTACTGAGCCAACTACACATCTAGGGCTGAGCAGGAACAGATTTTTAAAAAATATTAAAAAAATTGATTTACCAAAAATTTTGCTTTTACACAAAACAAATTGCCTCAGAGAGGCATCTTGCAACTCTATCCTAAGTTTCCCATTTCTGTTAATTGAACTGACTAGCCCCAGTTTAACAATGGCACGGGGTTCAAAACGCCCTGCTCCAGTGGCGAATTCCTATTCCCTGCCAGGGCCCTTCCTTTCCCCCTAAGGACTCACTGTGTCCCGCTCTGTCTGGATGCTCTCTGCTCTCAGGACAGCACAGCCCCAACTCCTCTTAGAAGCCACCTTGACCTCACCTACCAGTGGGGATCTTTGTCTTCTTTGAGCTCAAGCACTCTCTGACTTCTAGTACCTATCTTTCCATTTTATTGCCCACCAAGTATTGTTTGTTGTCTTTGTTGCAGGGTTTTGACAAGTGTTTATAGATTACCAAACTGCTCTCTTCCTCACCCTCCCCACGTTGGTCCCTGTCTCTGGCCAGGACAGCTCCATCCTACCCAGGGTCCAGGGCTTGAAATGCTAGAGTCCAAGTGACACAGGTGGAAACAAACTGACCGCGTAGGAAGCGTCTTACAGGCTTCATTTTCAAAATCTCTCTTGTTGAAAAAGTGCTCCACAGTCTCCTCTGGTCACCAGTCATACTGATTTGTGTTTATCCTTTTGGATTTCCAGAAACTACTGGCATTGACAGAGAAGGTTCAGGAGCATATTTGTCAGAAACAAGAGCCTCTCAAATCAAGATCTTGCTCTCTGTAAGTAATATCATCCATCGCTTCATGGTTGTTTCCCCTGAATGCTTCCCACAGGAGTGTTAAGCTCATCACCCCAGCAACCTAGAAACTTCGAACTGTGCTTTGGGCTTCACTACCTACATGTTTCTTTATTATTATTATTATTATTTTTTTATTTTTTATTTTTTAAGAGACAGGGTCTTGCTGTGTTAGCCAGGTTTGTCTTGAACTCCTGACCTCAAGCAATCCTCTCTCCTCGGCCTCCCAAAGTGTTAGGATTATAGGGGTGAGCCACTGTGCCTGGCTGTCTCCTACAGAGCCCATAAAGGCTGTCTCCTTTATGGGAAAGGGTGACCAGACATCAGTTCTGATGATGCCAAGTGGAAGATTCTCTCTTCAGAGCAGGCAGCCTACAGCCTGTGCCAAAGGCTCCTCTTAGAGAAATTTCCATGGTGTTCCAAGGTTGTCATAATGGGGCTGTCTGTGTAGCTGCAGTCAAAAGGTGGCTGGTGGTACAAACCTAATCTTTCACTCTGCTTAAAACCCATAGCTCTTCTTTGCCAGATGAGTCAGTCCAGGTTTGTTTTTAAATTTTTTAAAAATACTAAACCTTTCATTTTGAGATAATTGTAGATGCAAATGCAGTTTTAAGAAATAATTCCGAGAGAACCCCTGTACTGTTTACCAAGTCTTCCCATTGGTAACTGCTCCCATGGCAAAATTAGAGCCCAATAGCACAAACTGACCATGACGTTCGGCAGCAGAGTTGGGACAGGGTGCCCTAACAGAAGTGTGGGTGCTGCCTCCTTCCCGTCAGGAGGAGGTAGAATTCCAGGTCTCCACTCAGCCTCCATTGGCTCCTAAAACATGGGTGTTTCTTATAACTGCTGGGTGGGAGTGGAGCTCTGGGTCCCCATGAGGTCTCCACGGAGAAAGCTTGGGGGATTTGTTATTGCCCAGTGGGAATGAGAGTCCCAGCTTCCCACTGGCCTCTCTGACACCACCATGAAGCTGAGTTTGGGGCATATGATTACAGCCTGGTGAGGTGGAAGTCCAAGCCCCTCACCCAGCCTTCACTGGCATGAGTGGGGGTAGGCCATACTTTTTTCTCTTTGGCTGGAATAGAGCAGTTGTTGTCTAAACGCTTTTTGTCTTTCTAAGCTACCCATTTCCTGGTCCTTTGGCTAGAAAGAGCAGGCTTTTGTGGGGGCTGATTTTGTCTGCACCCTTGGCATTTCTGTGTTGCCAGGTATATCAGCAAGTCTGGGATATATGAGACCAGAAGAAAATCTGGGGGACTCATTGCCCAGTCATTGCTTGAATGCTCCCTTCTTGGTCTGGCTTTTTCTCTGTACTTTTCAGATTCTTCTTATTTATAATATCCAGGACTTTTAGTGGATGTAGCTGGAGGAATAGGAAAAGTACATCTACTCCATGTTTTAAAAGTAGAAGTTCCTTTTTCATTTTTAAACATGAAACACCACGATCTATTCCTTGCTGAGTTCGCCGACACTCTCGTCACATCTTGCTTCATGCCTGAGAGACCAAATACGCAAACCGACAATGACCAGGCCACATGTAAAAATAGAACTTTGACCCACAGCCTGCAGCAATCTGCTCAGGAAACCAGCTTTTGATCTACAGTAAGCAACTCAGGAAATTAGCCTGCCAGAAGTCAGACTTCCAGGAAGCCAGACTGCTGTCTTTAGTGATAATCCAGGAAACTAAACAATAACCTCTTTACCAGTCAGCCCCAAATGGCCAGGGCCCGATTAATAATGGACAGCTTTCCTAACTTTTGTTCTTGCTTTCAACTTAGCACCAACCAGAGAAGACCAAATGATGCACTCACCCCTAACTAATCACGTAGGACACCCTGCTTCTGTTAGCCCCGTTACAGCTTCCCCATGCTGACAGCTTGCAATCAGAGCACACCTGAAGCCTTCCCTATTTCCACTACAAAACTTCCCCACTCCTCTGCCTGCCTTTGAATCTTTGCCTAAATGTGAGTAGCTGTGCTGACTCCCTTGCTAAGGCAAACTCAAAATAAACAGCCTTTATTATTATTATTTTTCATTTAAAAAATTGACCTTTTGGAGGCCGAGGTGGGTGGATCACAAGGTCAGGAGTTTGAGACCACCCTGACAAACATAGTGAAACCTCGTCTCTACTAAAAATACAAAAATTAGCCGGGCGTGGTGGCGCGCACCTGTAATCTCAGCTACTCAGGAGGCTGAGGCAGGGGAATCACTTGAACCTGGGAGACAGAGGTTGCAGTAAGCCTAGATCGTACCACTGCATTCCAGCCTGGGCGACAGAGTGAGATTCCATCTCAAAAACAAATAAACAAACAACAACAAAAAATTAATAATAAATAAAATAAAAATAAATAAAAAATAGAATTTCTTTAGGTACATAGCAGATGCACATATTGTGTACCCACATCTAATGTGGGTACATGAGATATTTTGATACAGGTATGCAATGTGTAATAATCACATTGGGGTAAATGGGATATCTATCCCCTCAAGCATTTAACCTTTGTGTTACAAATAATCCAATTATATATTTTTTAGTTATTTTAAGATTATAATTAAATTATTTTGACTGTAGTCACTCTATTGCCTGATCAAATACAAGATCTTATTCATTCTTCTAACTATTTTTGTACCTATTAGCCATCCCCACTTCCTTCTCCAGACCCCCACTATCCTTCCCAGCCTCTGGTAACCATCCTTCTACTCTCTATCTCCATAAGTACAATTGTTTTAATTTTTAGCTCCCATAAATAAGTCAGAATATGCAAAGTTTATCTTTCTGTGCCTGTTTTTTTCACTTAACATAATGACCTCTAGTTCTATCCATGTTGTTGTAAATGACAGGCTCTCATTAATTTTTATGGCTGAATACTAGTCCATTGTGGATATGTACCACATTTCCTTTATCCATTCATCTGTTAATGGACACTTAGGTTGCTTCCAAATCTTGATTATTGTGAGTGGTGCTGCAGTAAACATGGAAGTGCAGATATCTCTTCAATATACTGATTCCCTTTCTTTGGGGTATACACCCAGTAGTGGGATGACTGGAACACATAGTAGCTCTATTTTTAGTTTTTTGAGGAACCTCCAAATGGTTCTCCATAGCAGTTGCATTAATTCACATTCCCACAAACAGTGTATGAGGATTCCCTTTTCTCCATATCCTTGCCAGCATTTGTTATTGCCTGTCTTTTGGATATAAGCCATTTAAACTGGGGTGAGATGATATCTTATTGTAGTTTTGATTTGCATTTTTCTGATGATTAATGATGTTGAGTATCTTTTTCTATACTTCTTTGCCTTTTGTGTATCTTCTTTTGAGAAATGTCTAAAATAGCTTTTGCTTTCCTCGTTTAGTTGGTCTTGGTTTATTTCCACACTGTCTTTCTAGGCTGCCCATTTCTTGGTCCTTTGGCTAGAGAGAGCAGGCTTTTCTGTTGGCACCTGTTGGTATTTCCTGGTTGCTGGTTGCATCAGCTTCAAGTCTGGGATATATGAATCAAAAAAAAAAAAAAAAAAAAAAAAAAAAAAAAAAAAA